>NC_056735.1:1262233026-1262293026 GCF_019279795.1 Protopterus annectens | reverse complement strand
GTGGTGGACAGACAAAACATAATAGGCACACCTCTGGCCATCAAGAGGATAGGCACACATTTGAGAGCTATGCAGACATGCTGCAATCTATGCAAAGCAGCTCATTCCATTTACTGGGGAGAGAGAGAGAGAGAGAGAAAATAAGGCACAGAAAAAAAAAACATCCAGGAGAGTCTGCATTCCCAGAACAGGTATGTGAAGTATATATGTATGTAATTGACCATAGTACTTGCTCCATAATTATGGGAGAGATGATGTGGAATGATTTATATGTGTCTTCAGGTGTTGTAATGATGTTCAGCTGAACAACTGCTAAGGACAATAGAGTCCATCCCTGTGGGTAGTGGGCCATACCCATCAACCATGCAGAGCAGCACTGACTGATAAGATGTAAGCCATCATAGTTTGTGTTATGTAATGGGAATTATGTATATTATGTGGCCAATAGCTGGTGGTGGATGTAATGCCATTATGATGGACACGTGGGTTCCACAGCCCACCTCTTGCAGGATTACTCAGGTTAACCTGTACTGTAGCATGCAGGAATGCCATAGTTGTCAGGCTGTGTCCATATGTGGCACCTGTATGTGTTGTAGCAAGGCAGAACAGTGCAGCTGTGCAGGAAGGAATTGTGAGATTGTGGACCTGATGTCTGAATGTACCCCACATATAGATATGCATATGTGTACATATAGATATATAGATATATATATATATACATATATGGCCACAAATATACAGATACCCATGTGTAGACATATATATGAGCACATATATACATCACATATATCTACACCTATATAGATATATTCCTATAGATATATTCCTATATGCGCATGTCTACATATATACAAACACACACACAAACATATATGTAGGTAAATACATGTCTCCTATATTACTACCACAGTGCTGCATGCTATGTGTGAGGAAACAGCACACAAAGCAATACACCCAGATATTTACAGCTGTCAGGGTGTGCAACATGGAAGGGTATGTCACATGTGAACCCCTTGATGGGACCACATTGCCCTTGTCTGTGAAGTATTGAATGGGAATATGGGGAGGTATGGCAGGTATAGTTGTGGAGGTGGTCAGGGTTGGTAGATATAGAGGACAGCCTACAGGGGTGGTATGTGATACATGTGGTGGGTAAACACTCTGGATAGTGTGTGTGGTCTGTGATGTGGATGCCTCATGGGCTCCAATATGAACACAATAGGAACAAGCCTCCCGCCCACTGCTACTCACAACAGCAGTCCACGTCCCGAAGGTGCCTGGCCTGGGGGCTGAGCAGGAGGAGCATGTTGGCCCTGTGAATGTGTACTGAGTGCCTCAAGGTGATGTAATAATAGTTTTCAATCTCACAAACACTGGCTAATCTACAATGTATGTACTGTACCTGGGTACTATGTATGTATTCTACCCATGTTCCAAATTTCAGCTGTTTAAATTAATACTTTTTGTTTGTTCTCTCCACTGTAACTGTTGACGTGCTGCATGCCACTGTAAAAACATGCCTTTTGTAATGTGTGTGTATGCTGATCATGTCTAAATAACTAAATGTATCTGTAATTTTTCTTTGTGGAGTTTTCCTCCCTGGGCCTCTGCTGAAAAGGGCCTTTTCAGCTCAGTCAGACTCCCCCAGTTAACAAATGTAAAATAAATAAAATAAATAAATAAAATAAAAATGTAGCACATCCCACATGTGTCTGTGGAGCCCGTTATGGAACAAACCCTGGACCTGACCTCAGGGGACAGGAACATGTCTGTGTATGCCCCAGGGGCAGACAACATCCCCTGGGTTGGTTCCACCTGATGGTATTGTTGGACCAGTACATGAGGAGGCCCCAGTGTGAGTCACACATGTAATGTGGCCTGGTAACATGGGCAGATGAGCTTGGAGAGGTGGTTCTGCTGGTCAGTAGCACATGTACATTTTATTGTGTCACTGTTATAGAACATATGTTGGTAGTAATAGTCTACACAATCCCAGAACATGTCCAACAACATGCATAGACAACTGCAATAACACAGAATGTCAGATGTGCAGCAAACACATAGCAAGCATACCACAGGCATACATGGAACAATTGTGGCCCTGACAATGGCATGCACGTGAATAGTCTGTAACAGGCCAGCAATGATAGTGTCCACACAGGGAACATGGCTACTAACACATTGCACAAAGCATGGTACAGTACAATATCTGCCCCACTGGTAGGTATGCTGTAGCCATACCTATTGAGTTGTGTGTACAATTTATTGTCACTGATATGGTGGGGGGTGACAGTGATGTGTATTAAGAACTATGGTAACCTTGATGCATGACTTGCTCACACCTGTGTCCATCTTTATGTCTTTCAGGCACAATGTTCCATGGAAGGCTGCCAGCCTACACAGCAGCTGAAAATGAAATCCTGCTGAATGGACTCATACAGCATTAGGCAATCTTGTTTGGCCGGGCTGCCAATGATCAGCAGGAGCAGAATGCCCTGTGGAATGAACTAGTCCACAGGGTCAATGATGTTGCACTGCATAACCTCAGTTATGCGCAAGTCCAGCATCATTGTTCTGACCTGTTTTGCAATGCCAGTCAGTGTACTGCTGCAGTCCCGGGGGATCACCTCGCCACAGGGGGGCCATGCCATCCATCCCCCTAAAATGTGTGGAGGAGCTCCTAGTCAGCCCTCATGGCACCTGCCCATCTGGCCAGCCACCAACTCCTGGACACCTTTGTGGAGGTGGGTGCCACCCACACACCTGCTGAGGAGCATGCAGATAAGGTCACAGGGCACATCAGTAGACCATTGTTGCATATACATCCACATCGGTACAGGGAGATCATGCATATCTGACATGTCATAGATATATCTTGTTGCTGCATAGTAGTGATAAACAGATGCCCATATGTGGTAGTATTGTGGAACTGTACAGTTGATGTATTGTAATACTGCACCCACCCTGTAGTAATACCACAGGTGTGGCCACTGACTTTGCATCTCTCACCCTCCAGGATACCACCAAGGCAGCAGCTTGTAGCTGGTGAGTATGGTTACACTGGGCATGTAATGGTGATGGTATATTCCATGCACACATCTAACACACCTACCCAGAATGCATGCTGTACATGTGCATGTATTGTTGCTGTGAAATGCACAGCATTACAGGGGTGACCATGACGGGGTATTGGAAGGGTATGTCAGACACCTGCAAGATAACAAACATCCTGTCATTACGGAATGCATCCACAGGGAGTAACATAATGGTGGGAGACATGGCCTACAGTAGGGACATGTTTGGAACAACACCCATATACAGTGCATTACCAGTGTATATACATGTAGGACAGTGGCAACTGCTGCAGAGATACACTATGGCATAAGGCATTACAGTGGTCCACATTATCAGCTGGGACTAGGCTGTAATATGTGGTGTTCAGTGCATAGGACACTGCAAAATGACACACACTTGTAGGGCTTACTTGGCATGCATCTGCAAAAAGGCTGAAGTAGTAGGGGTGCCATCATAACACAGCAGTTCACTGCAGCAGGGATCCTAAGGATATTAAGACTGGCTGTATCTGCACATAGTCAGGTTCAGGACCTGTGACATATGTAACCCTACCCCCACAGTAATATTAAAAGCATTGTGTGAACACCAAGGGATGTGCACATTAGTAGACCTTGCAATCATGCAGATTAGGGGGACATGTGTAGGGCAGACTGAACATACACTTGCAAATGCAGATGGCCCATGCTGGTATACCCCTGCCAGAAGTAGTGACTGCTGTAGTACACACAACAAGAGGTGCGAAAAACTGTCATAATAAGGATGTGCACACATATGCCCACACGGTGTGTATGCATTGTGGCCAGCATCTGCACACCTAACACATTCCGTAGACACTGCATGTGAAAGTACAGGACATATGTCACATATCGGGCTCATGTACTGTTAAGACATGCAGTGATGTGGTCCCATGGTAGATCAAGGATGGGTACATCATATCAGTAAGGGTGTGTACACCCCCTGTAGTCATGGTATGCTCTCATGGTTGTCAGTGTAAAAGTATTGGATTGGTCATACATGGTCTGCTGATGGTGAGAGCTGTAAATCAGACATCAGGCATTCACAAATGACATCTGTCCACATATCATCCCAGGTATGTGTTGCTGAAAAACATAGGGGCTGTGAGCCTTAAAGCTGACATAACTGACACAGTACTACACATTCAGCAATGGGCTGTACACCTGTGAGGTGTGGTGCACAGTACTTGGCAGGGTGCAGAACAGGTGGACAGCAATACAGTGTACATGGGTGCAGTGGTATCCAGGGGAAGGGGCATCACCTAGTGACACAGCACATGCCTCACACACATGTATACTGTTGCTAGCATGGATTGACTATAGCTGCACTGCATGCTGTTGGGTACCATATGTTATGCATGTTGACAGAGGGGTGATAGGAGGACTATGTGTACTATCATTGTGCAACCTCACCTGTATATGTGTGTGTGTGTGTGTGTGTGTGTGTGTGTGTGTGTGTGTGTGTGTGTGTGTGTGTCCTGGTGGGTAGTTAGTTTGTCTGTAGGGTCACTCTGGTGAAGTGGAGGGAGGTTGATGCATGTAGGATGCGTGTGTGCATGTGTGTGTGTTTGTGTGGCTGGCCATGTATGCACATGTGTGATTGTGGAGTTTCATACAGCAGTACCTCCCTTTGGGACCATGCAATACATGGACATGGACTGCCACATTACACACCAGGAATACTTGTCATGTATGTAATCACAGGAAAGGTGATAATATAATAAGGTCTGTAGCATGCAACAGGCATGGAGAGGGAAGGTAGACACCAGGTATACCCTTAATATTGCATTCAGCAGAGAGGTGACCTACAACCCATGTATGCAGCACTACAGATGCATTGGGGAAGTACTAGTCAACACCAGGGAGTGTATCCATAAATTACATTTGTCACATGATAGGCTGATTGAGCAGCATATCTGGCATGCACTGAGCAATACATACACATGACACACCAGTGCATGATATTATGGAGTGAACATAGTAGCCCACACATATAGGGGCCATGCTCATGATGTCTGGACATATGCAGAGTGAACACTGAATGACAGCAGTGAGGCCATCTAACACCGCCACACACAGTTCAGGCAGGTAATGGAGTAACAGGTCTTGTGTTGTGCTCACTTGTCTAGGCATTTAGAGGACTGCTATGTTATTGAGTGGTATCAATGTGTGTATGTTACCAATTGTGATGCAGGATGGGGAACACATGGAAATATACATGGGACAATCTGCAAATTCACAGACAGGTAGGTATTACAGTGGCGTGTGTGTGTGTGTGTGTGTGTGTGTGTGTGTGTGTGTGTGTGTGTGTGTGTGTGTGTGTGTGTGTGTGTGTGTGTGTGTGTGTGTGTGTGTGTGTGTGTGTGTGTGTGTGTGTACTGTTAAGCAATGCTGTACAGGTTTTAAAGTGTGTTTACTGTTTTCCCCCACAGGTGGTGAGGTGGGTCAGAGTCTCTCCTGCATGCAATCTGATGTTGGTGTCCATACAGACACCGAAGATGATGATAGTACTGTTGAGGCAGAGGTGGGGTTGTCAGGGGCCAAAACAGAGCCATCATTTAACATCCCCCTTTTAACCACCCCACACCCTACACAGTTTCAGTGCCTATACATACCCCATCACCAGTGCCCATAGCAGAGGGACACCTGGCATTTGGTGGCTGTGCACAGGGAAGTGTGGTAACAATGCCTACTGTGTCTGGTTGCATCAGGCATAGCCAGATATCCAGCAGGGCACCACATAGGCAAATGTCCCAGGGTGCTCATGGTAGGGTCGCTGGACATCATGCCCCTGGCAGAGGTGACATAGTTGGTACCAGCAGGCATATGTTTCAGGCTGTCATGGTGTGCAGGCACATATAGAACATCACACCAGACTGGGCCTGAGGCTGCAGAGGGCTGCTCTCACATCTGCAAGTGACAACACCCGTGAAGTGGCAGGTGCCATCCATGTATTAACTGAGTTCATGGATAGATGGTCAGGTGAGATGACGGCCTTCATCGACCGTAGTCTGTCCGTGCTTGAACAAGTGGTGGGAGTGCGGCGACGGCTGCGTGAACATAGGCCAGCAACACCAACATCTGGGAGTTAACTTGGACATGCTAGGACACTAAGGGGCTCTTGTAGTGGCATTACCACCCCGGCTGTGTGTGGGGGGGGTGCTGTCCACACCACACCACAGCAGACCACGTGCACGTGGTCCTGGCCAGTATCAGGAAGGGCCTGGTACCAGTGAACATTTGTCATCAGCAGGTGAGAGTAGCACATCGAGGCCTGCACCTAGACATGTCGATGGAACACCTGGCATGCACAGTCCATGTGTCCATGGCCTGAGGCAGTGAACTGCAAACCCTGCCAGGTATGGTCTGCAGCTGTCCATAAACACCTGTGTAGGACAGCCACATGGCAGAACTGTGTAAGTGCATACCCACACACTATACAAACACACCTAGGGCAACCCCATACCTACACACAGCACAGCACCAAGCCCAGGTCACTGGAGTACACCCCTCACCCACACACATGGAGTCAAATGTATGTCCCACCCTCGGCCTCTGGCAAACCAACATCACACCCTGGGCATATGATGATACCTGTGCCACATCCCTGTTATCCATACCATCAATGCAGGGACAGGTTAATATGGTTCTGATGCATACAGTGACTGTACTACAGTGTACCACAGTACTGCAGTGTAACATGTAAAGAGTAAAGTGTAATGCATATATGGCATGTAGTGTAGCTGTCCAGCAATGATGCGTTATAGCTGTTAGTAACACTGGTTGGTTGTGGTCTCTATAATGTTATTCATTTGTGTTGTAGGTGTACATCTCATAACAAGGATGCCCTGTGCATATGATGATACCTTTGCCACATCCCTGTCATCCATACCATCAATGCAGGGACAGGTTAATATGGTTCTGATGCACACAGTGACTGTACTACAGTGTACCACAGTACTGCAGTGTAAGATGTTGTAAAGAGTAAAGTGTAATGCATATATGGCATGTAGTGTAGCTGTCCAGCAATGATGCATTATAGCTGTTAGTAACACTGGTTGGTTGTTGTCTCTATAATGTTATCCATTTGTGTTGTAGGTGTACATCTGATAGCACAAGGATGCCCTGTGCATATGATGATACATGTGCCACATCCCTGTCATACATACCATCAATGCAGGGAGAGGCTAATATGATTCTGATGCACTAGGTAACTGTACTACAGTATACCACAGTACTGCAGTGTAACATGTTGTAAGGAGTAAAGTGTAATGCATATATGGCAGGTAGTATAGCCGTCCAGCAATGATGCATTATAGTTGTTAGTAACACTGGTTGGTTGTGGTCTCTATAATGTTATGTATTTGTGTTGTAGGTGTACATGTCAGCACGAGGATGCCCTGTGCATATGATGATACATGTGCCACATCCAGGTCATCCATACCATCAATGCAGGGACAGGATAATAAGGTTTTGATGCACACAGTGACTGTAATACAGTGTACCACAGTACTGCAGTGTAACATGTTGTAAGGAGTAAAGTGCAATGCATATATGGCAGGTGGTGTAGCCATCCAACAATGATGCATTATAGCTGTTAGTAACACTGGTTGGTTGTGGTCTCTATAATGTTATCCATTTGTGTTGTAGGTGTACATATGTCAGCACGAGGATGGTCTGCAGTCATGTTCCACAATGGGGTATGGCACTGTGGTGACACCATGGCTGTGACATATCTGGGGTACAGTTGAACACATGTCACAGGTTACTAAAACAGTTATTGCCTGTGCCACATGGACAGGTGACCCGCTGAGGCATGTATACCCTGCAACCTGATGTGCACCCATTCACATACACGCAGACTGTTACTTGGCAACACTGGGACTAGACCCCTACCTAGCTATGCAGTGATACTGAAGTGTGTGGCTTACATTGCACACACCACATAGTGTTTAGGTTGAGATGTGTCCCAGGTTACATGTTACATGCAGAACATCCCCAAACATGTACAGTATGCTAATGGGGGATGTAATGGGTGTATATGGACAATATGTAGTGTGACATACCTTCATATACACATTAACAGACACTTAACAGGCAGACACACATCCAAGATACCAGAGCCTATCGATGCTAACTAACTTGACTGTGTGTCCAATGTGTTACAGGTAGACTGCACACAGCACATGCATAACTAGCCTGGATTGTGGTATCAGTTACCTGCATGGTTGATGGTGACAGTGGTAACCATAACATGGCACATATACTGGGTCTACCTTGGTGTAACGACAGTGTACACAGCACTCACATCCCCAGTGGATATTGTACTCCCTGAAACCCATGATGACACTCTGCCATACCCACCATCACACATTGGCCGTGAATGCAATACAGCCCGTAGTATACCCCAAAAGTGGTACTACAGGGATATGCATCTAATGCACATGCCACACATGTAGTAGGGTGTTGCATTGTTATGCCTCACCTATGGGCAGTAACAACATTATCTGTACTACTGTGTGGCAATGAGTGTTGTAATAAGAGTATGTGTCCTCGGAATGCTGCACCCTACAGATATATGGACATGCACAACTACACACACATGCCAGAACACAAAGGGTATCCCATGCCTATCACCCCATTTCTAAAAAAAACTGTTGTGCTGATACTGCAAGGCTCATGTAGCCAGTATGGGGAGGAGCTTAACAGGGTACATGTAATATCTCATACAGCAACAGCCACAACTGACTGTGGCAATGGGTGTTGCACTGGTTGTGTATGCCCTCATAGAATTCTCAAGGAGAGGTGTGCTAACACACAGACACTGCTATACTCAGTCATGCACACATACACATGTGTCAGTACAGGGGTGTATCACTGCAGGTGGTCATAGCAGTGTACCTGGCTATTGTCCAAAGAGAGATGGGTTGTGTAGGGGTTGTGTGTACAGTGGTATCCTGCTACCTCCCAGGTGGCAGCAGGCAATCTATTGACAGTCACTACTGTGGTGACCCTCAGAGTGAGAATGACATGCATCAGCCAATCCTCCAGGTGCCTCCTGCACATGGCCACTGAGGTGATCAAGTTGACATGTATGCAACATGCATTAAAACACATGGTTAGTGTCTGTGATGGAGACCTGTATGCAAGCATGTTCTGTTGACTGTGGTAGTGTAGTGAAGGTACCCATGGCATGTGGTGCATACAGGGTGACATCTCCTATATGTGCCAGTTCTTACACAGCTGGGCATACATTTCAGTGTCAATCAAGCTTAGGTAGCCTGTACATATCCCAGCTTGATACCTGCCATCTGCACATCTGTACAGGGACTGACAGTCATCAGCTTGGCAAGTAGCGATGCAGTAGGATGAGGGTGTTGACAGACAGATGTTTGACAACAATATGTATGCCATAACTACATGTCAGAAGCCCTCACTAACATGTGCTGTACAGACGGTAGTCTACAGTTACATTCCACATGTCGGATCATTACCCAGTAAGGGATATATACTGTGACACAGCTCACACACCAGGGATACAACAGGGAGGCCTCAATGTCCAGCTATGCCTGCAGGTGAGCCTGTTGTCAGTACTACATTTAGCACTCTGCTCTTGCCTGGGTAAGCACTGTCAACAGTAGTACTGCCATGATACACTACATGCCAGTGTGACAGCACATACCCTGGGCTACTGCCCCTGTATGTAATACATTCAGATGGATAGGCCTCATATACGTCTGTGTCCCACACATGACACTAACACCTTGTTAATGTAATGACAGCACATAGGCGCATGTACTGTACATGGCATTACATACACTTATTACAGATGTCATTACCCTGCTATGTTATCGGACTGGGTGGTGTGACCTGGTTACCAGGGCTAAGCCATGCTTAGCAAGTAGCAACATTGCTGCAATATAACAGCTGAGCTGATTTGCGCATTGGTAAGCGAAGCCTACACTGTGTAAGCACCCGTATGCTTACCCATAGCTTAACACCACTTGGCTTTGTGCAAACCCACTTAAAACTTCTCAAAACTGCCTTAACCACTCTGTATCTGACAGCCCTTATTCTGCCCAGCAGCAAAATGAACAACCCATATATATGTATATATGTATATATATATATATATATATATATATATATATATATATATATGTTGTTGTTGTTGTATTTCGGCTTTTCCCGGTTAGGGGTCAGCACAGCAGAACTCCAGTGTGCTAATGACTGGCAGTAGATTTTCACAGTGTCGAGTTGCCAGTTCGACACCCAATCTTCAATGAAGGCACGCCCATTCATGCATGTCTTTCGGAACGCCACTTTGAGGCAACTACGCTACCGCTGCACCACCGCGGATATATATATCTATATCTATATCTATATATATATATATATATATATATATATATATATATATATATATATAGCTATATATGTATGCACATCCTGTGTGTACAGATATGCCTAGTTATGTTGGTATATATGCAGATATCTATAACTATATGTGTATACATATCTATCCTGATATACCTACTACTGTCAATATATGTGTAGATATCCATACGTATATGTGTATATGTATCTCTATCTGTATATGTGTAGACATATATTGCTCTGTATATGTATATATCTGAGTGTTTATATGTGTGTGTATATATATATATATATATATATATATATATATAGCGAGAGAGAGAGAGATATCTGGATAATTATATATATATACATATATGTTCACCATATCTCCTGAACATGGAGTGGAGCTCTACCTAAGCCCCAATACTCCCAACTTCGTAGTGCAAGGGGATGTCAGGTATGTTTTGCAGGTATAGTTGTAGACTATTGCTACTGTAATAGGGATTATTTTCATAGACATGGTGTGTGTGGGAGGTCACATCTGCTTTTAACATGTGCGCCATTGACTACTGACAGACATCCTAAGGACATCATAGTACAGTACCTCTGCTAGCACAGTAATGCTCCTGTGGACTACATGAGAAATATGGTCAATATATGTGGACAGTCTGACACACTCTGGACAGTCCAGAGGTATACACAGAACCCCTTAGTGCAAGACATGTGGACCAAGCCTGACAATGTGGATGTTAACAGCCATGTAGATGGATATAACACGTAACTTCTGGTATACATATGACCCAATAGATTATGCATTCACACACCCCTGTCAGTCCTGACACAAAATAACTGCTTGTACAGAGGTGCCATGGCCACATACTACCCACTAGTTATTGACATACATCTGTATAGCATCCCACTGCTTTGTCTCATCTGGCAAGTATCTGGATATGGCATCTCACTGGGTAAGTACACTAAGCTGCTAGGCATGTAACAAAGCACTGTCAGGCTACAGGCAGACTGGTTCAACACTGGCCTACATTTCCTATGGGGGAATACACATGTACCTGCTTATATAGCAGGCTCTACAAGCATGTCACAGCACAGAGTAACAGACACCTGTGTGAAAGTGCATAACCACAACCAATGTGAACACAGACACAGCCACATATGGTAAGCTAGCGTAATATTACAGTATATGGATTATCTGTTCAACACCATCCTCATATGTGCCACTCACACACTAACCCTACATATACTAGGCCACTACACAGTGTGGTCCAATGCCTGTCTGTGGTATGTCACATGTGTGAGTTTGTCCCTACAAACATGTAAGCAGATAGGGTAACATACAGTGGAGCAGCATGTAACATCAGATAGAACAGGACCAAGAACAATGACATCTACCACAGTCTGTACACAGGCCAAGGTACATATTAACAATACACACACTGTCGACAATCTCCATAGGTACACAGACCTCAGTACTGCACACACAGCCACAGAATGTCCAGGTTATCCCATCAAATATAACCTCTACTATACATAACATGTGTAGCAGTCTGATATCTCACTGGCTTGTTATCAGATATGATGTTAATAAATATGGTGTACAGCACATATACACCTCTTACTGCATGATATAAGTAGAAAGGTTGACAGTCCTGGGTCCTCTCCTGTTTGGTATCTACTTCTCTGATGTACAGGCTAACACAGAAGGTCTTTGGCTAATGAAGTTTGCAGATGACTGCAAACTAGGAGCCATAATCAAAACTCCAAAAGATGCGGACATCCTACAAAAGGGCCTCGCTGAGACAGATGCCTGGTGTCAAAGCTATGGCCTCGAGCTCAATGTCAAAAAGTGCATTGTTATCCCTTTTAGGAAAAACTCTGTACCCATGAACTACCACATAAGCGGTAGTCTACTTAACACCGAAAGTGTGATAAGAGACCTTGGGACACAGGTGGACAGTAGTCTCTCCTTTGATAATCACATTGCCACAGTAGTCGGGAAATCCTTCTACGTGGCACACCTCATCACAAAAGGTTTCTCATCCAGGAAAAAAGAGGTCATTGTTCCCCTCTACTTGTCACTCATTAGACCCATTATAGAGTATAATGCCCCTTTTGGTATGTACTTCACAAGACATCTACAACAAGTGGAAAGGGCGCAGAAATACCTCACAAAGAGGATTACTGGCCTCAAACAGATGCCCTATGCAGTCCATCTCAAAAAACTGCAGCTTTACTCCATTGCATATCGCCTACTCAGAGGCGATCTCTGCCTAACACACAAAGCTATGTCAAACCCAGAGCTTTTAGACATGCTCCACTTAAAGAAATCCCAATCCCTATGAGCTAAACGCTCTAGGGACCTAAACCTTGTCACCACAATAAACAGAACATTCTGGAGGGATTAGATTCCTGTCCCAGAGACTTCCCATACTCTGGAACAAACTACCTATCTATATCAAACAAAGCTCCTCATTAGCACTCTTCAAGAAAAATCTTGATGATTGGATGGGAGATAGGAAATTCACCCAGGGGATCACTTCTGTGGCTCTGCTTGACAGTGGCACAGAAAAATAATTTGTTTTGGAGGGTGAAAGCCAGGGTACCTTTTGGCTAGGCTTATATAGGCAATAGGGCCAATAGCCTAGTACCGACCTATGAACCTATGAATCTATGAACATCTGTACATATATACATCCAGATATATATCTATGATTACACATATACAAATCGACATATACAGATGGGTATGTATAAGTACATAGATATACATATACACACCCAGATATATACGTATACAGAGCAGTATATGTCTACACATATACAGATAGTGATACATATGCACATAAACATATGGATATCTACAGATATATCAACAGTAGTAGGTATATCGGTATAGATATGCATGCACATATAGTCATAGATATCTAAATATATACCAACACAACTAGACATATCTGTACACATAGGATGTGCATACATATATAGCTATATACACATATCTATATGCTCATATACGTATACCTATATCTACACATATGTATAGATACATATATGTATAGATATGTACACATATGTACATATGAAGAGGTGTACACATGGCGATATATAGAAAGCACTATACAGATGTGTATACAGATATATGTATGTGTATAGCTGTGTATGTACATGTAGACATATATACACCTATATGTATACAACCATATACCTGTCATGAGTAAACATCAAGGTTGGGAATACCTTCCCACATGTATCCAAAGTATGTATCTGCTATGTGTACATTATGATGAAATAACATATGTGAAGCAACAGTCATATTAATGACAAGGACTACACAATCTAAGATGTAAAGGCAAGTGTTCAATACCACTCAATTTGGGTAATGACAGATGTATTGGTAACACAACAGCTGTCCTCACAGTGGTCATGTGTTGTGACTTCATTGCAAAGGACCCTGAGTTCATGACCTGCAAGGGCTGCTCATTTTGTTGCTCGCCAGAACAAGGACTGTTGGATACAGAATGGTTAAGGTAGTGTTTGTGCAATGTAGGCCACACACGTCAGTATCATGACATAGCTAGGTAGGGGTCTAGTCCCAGTGTTGGCAAGAAACTGTGTGTGTGTATGTGGATGGGTCTACATCAGGTTGCAGGGTATACATTTATTATTTTATTTATTTTACATTTATTTTACATTTGTTGACCGGGCTAGTCTAGCTGGATACATGTCCTTTTTCAGTAGAGGCCCGGGGGGAAAAGCTCCCAATTTTAACAGTAGTATCACTAAACAGTTATCTAAAATAAACTACATTAATATAATAATACACGGATAAATAACATTTTAAATATCCAAGCTGATAGTTAGGTAGGGATTTTATAAGATGATCAAATGATATAGATGCATGTGGAGGATAGAAAAGTACTAGGTAAGCTTGAGAGGCAGAAGAGAGATTAGGTACAGATGGTGTATACATGCCTCAATGTGCCACCTGTCCATGTGGTACAGGCAATACCCGGTATAGTAACCTGTGAAATGTGTTCGACTGTACCCCAGATATGTCACTGCCAGCACATTGACATACCCCATTGTGCATTATGACTGCAGACCATCCTCATGCTGACACATGTACACCTACAACACACCTGCATATCAGTTTAGAGACCACAACCAAGCAGTGTTACTAACAGCCAGAAGGCATCACTGCTGGATGGGTACACAACCTGCCAATTATGCCTCACACTCTACACCCTACAACATGTTACACTGCAGGACTGTGGTACACTGGTGTACACTCACCCTGTGCATCAGAACAATATCAGCTGTCCCTGCATCAATGGTATGGATGACAGGAATAAGGCACAAGTATCATCATATGCAAAGGGTGTGGTGTTGGTCTGCCAGAGGCCGAGGGTGGGCCATATACTTGACACCATGTGTGTGGATGAGGAGTGTATTCTGTGGAGCTGGCTGAGGTGATGTGATGTGTGTAGGTATAAGGTGCCATAGGTATGTTTGATTAGTGTGTGGGTATGCATGCACACAGTTTTACCTTGTTGCCCTACACAGGTGTTTATGGACAGCTGCAGACCATACCTGGCAGGGTGTACAGTTCACTGCCTCTGGCCACGGACATGTGGACTGTGCCTGCAAGGGGTTCCGCGGGTATGTGCAGGTACAGGTGTTGAAGTGCTATTCTCACCTGCTGATGACATTTGTCCACTGGTACCACATCCCTCCTGGGACAGTCCAGGACAACATGCACATGGCCTGCTGTGGTGTGGACAGCACCCCCCCACACACCACCTGGGCTGCTACTGACACTACAGGAGCCCCTTGGTGTCCTAGCATGCCCACGCTGAGTGCCAGCTGTTGGTGTTGCTGGGCCACATCCACGAAGGCTTTACCACATCCACACCACATGTCGAAGCATGGACACACCACAGCTGATGAAGGCCATCAGCTCATCCTGCCATCTATCCGCTTGCTCGTTAGAAGCACTGATGGCAGCCGGCACTTCACGGAGGTTGTCGCCTACAGTAGCAAGTGCAGCCCTCTGCAGCCTAAGGCCATGTCTGGTGTAATGCACAATACGTGCCTGCACCACCATTACAGCCTGGAACATTTGTCTGCTGGTTGCAGCTATGTTGCCTACTCCAGGGGAATGATGTCCAGTGGCCCTACCACGAGCACCCTGGGACATCTGCCTATGTGGCAGCCTGCCAGACATCTGGCTATGCCTGCTGTGACTGGATACAGTAGGCATGGTTACCATACTTTCCTGTGCAATGTCACTGAATGCCAGCTGTCCCTCTGCCATGGTCACTGGTGCTGGGGTGTGTATAGGCACTGTAACTGTGTGCGGGGGTGGGGTGGCTAAAAGGGGGATGTCAAATGTATGTGACGTGTCGGCCCCTGACAACCCGACCTGTGCCTTACCATTATCATCATCATAATCATCATCATCATCATCATCGGTGTCTGTATGGACTCTTACTTCAGACTGGGTGCAGGAGGGACCCTGACCTACCTCGCCACCTGTGGGGGAAAACAATAACTGAACTTTAAAACACACACATCTTTGTACTACCTACCTGTCCATGCCTTTACAGACAGCCCCACATATATGTCCATGTGTTATCCCATCCTGCATCACACTTGTTAACACACACACATTGCTACCACTCATTAACATCACAGTCCTCTAAATGCCCAAACAAGCGGCCACAACACAAGGCCTGTTGCTACATTACCTGCCTGACCTGTGCATAGTGGAGTAACATGGCCCCAATGCTGTCATTTGGTATGCACCCTCTGCACAGCTGGAATAATGTGCATGGCCCCTATATGTGTGGGCTACTATGTTGTAGCCATAATACCTCCCAATGGTGTGTCATGTGTATGCAATGCTCAGTACATGCAGGATATACTGCTCCGTAGGCCCATCAAGTGTCAGCTGTAATATGTGGATATACTCCCTGGTGTTGAATATTCCTTCCCCAATGCATCTGTAGAGCTGCATAAATGGGCTGTAGGTGACCTCTCCGCTGTCAGCAATATTAAGTGCATACCTGGGATCTACCTTCCCTTTGGATGCCTGATCCAAGCTACAGGCCATATTATACTATTTGCTGCCCTGTGAGTACATGACAGGTATTCCTGGTGTGCAATGTGGCACTCCATGTCCATGTACTGCACGGTCACAAAGGGGGGTACAGCCATATGAACACCCCACAATCACACATGTGCATACATGGCCACACACACAAATGCACACATGCACACACACATCATACATGCATCTACCTCCCACCACTTCATTAGAGTAACCATGCAGGCAAACTAACTAAACACCAGGATGCACACACACACACACACACACACACACACACACACACACACACACATGCAGGTGAGGATGCACAATGATCATACACACAGTCCTCCAATTACCCATCTGACAACATGCAGAAAATATGGTACAGAACAGCATGCAGTTCAGCTATACTCACACCATGATAGCAACGGTATACATGTGTATGATGCATGTGCTGTGACTAGGTGATGCCCCTTCCCCTGGATACCTCTGCACCTATGTACACATTATTGCTGTGCACCTGTTCTGCTCCCTGCCATGTACTGTGCCCCAAAACTCACAAGTGTCCAACCCATTGCGGAATGTGTAGTACCATGTCAGTTATGCCAGCTGTACCTCTCATAGCCCCTATGTGTTTCAGCAACACATACCTGGGATGATATGTGGACTGTTGTCATTGGTGAATCCCGGATGCCTGATTTACAGATGTCAACATCAACAGACCATGTATGGCCACTGCAGAAATGCTTACACTGACAACCATCACAGCATACTCTGGCTATGGGGTGTGTACACACCATTATCACTTTTACACACACATCCGTGATCTGGCATGGGACCACAGCACTGCAGATCTTAGCTGTACACACACCTGGTATGCAACATATGTCCTGTACATTCACATGCAGTGTCTACAGATTGTGGTAGGTGTGCGGCTGCTGACCGCGATGCATACACACCATGTGGGGATGTGTGTGCATACCCTTATTGTGATGGTTTATCACACCTCTTGTTGTGTGTACTACAGCAGTCACTGCTCATGGCAGGGTATACTAGCATGGGCCTTCCACAATTGCCAGTGTATGTTCAGCCTACCTTACACATGTTCCCCTATTCTGCATGTTTGCAAGGTCCACTCATGTGCACATCCCATGGTGTTCACACAATGTCATCACTATTGCAGTGTGGGTAGGGTTATGGCTGCCACAGGTCCCGGACCTGACTATATGCAGATAGAGCCATTCCTACCATCCTTAGGATCCCTGCTACAGTGCACTGGTGTTTCATGCTGAGACCCCCCTCAGCATGTACGCAGATGCATGACAGGTAAGTCCTACACATATGTGTCAGCTTGCAGTGTCCCATACACTGCACACCACTGCAGGCTAGACCCAGCTGATAAAGTGGACTAGTGGAATGGTTTATGCCACTGAGTATCTCAGCAGCAGTTGGCATTGCCCTACAAGTATGTCTACTGGTGTTGCACTGTATATGGGTGTTGTCCAGAACATGTTGCTACTGTAGGCCATACCTGCCAACAGTATGTTACCCCCTGTGGACACATTCTGCAATGACAGGATGTTAGTTGTCATGTAGGTTTGTGACATAACCTTTCAATACCTCATCATGTCAGCCCCTGTGAGACCATGCATTTCACAGCAACGATACATGCACATGTACAGCATGCATTCAGATTAGGTGGGTTAGATGTGTGCATGGAATATTACATCACCATTACAAGTCTGGTGTGTTGGTATGCATAAGACATACTCACCAGCTTTAGGCTGTTGCTTTGCTGTTACCCCGGAGGGCCCTACATAACTGTGTGAGAGATGCAATGTCAGTGCCCACACCTATGACACTGCTACAGGCTGGGTGCAGTATTACCATACATCTACTTTAAATACACACAATACTACCACATCTGGACATCTGATTATCACTACAATGCAGCAACACATTATTTGTATAACATCAGATATGCATGATCTACATGTACCACTGTGGATATTTACATAACAGTGGTCTACTGATGTGCCCTGTGTCCTTACCTGCACATTCCTCGACTGTTGTGTGGGTGACACCCACCTCCACAAAGGAGTCCAGTAGTTGATGTTGTTCAGGATGGGCAAGTGCCATGAGGCTGGCCAGGAGCTCCTCCACGTGTGTCAGAGGGGGATGGCATGTCCCCCCCGTGGCAAGGTGATCCCCCCCGGACTGCATCAGCATGCCAACGGGCATTGCAAAGCAAGTCGCTGCAATGATGCCGGACCTGCTCTTAACTGCAGTCATGCAGGCTGATATCATTGACCATGTGGACGAGATCGTTCCACAGGGTGGTCCACTCCTGCTGTTCCAGTGCTGTCCTGCCAAACAGAACCTGGCTGTGCAGTACCAGGTGGTTTATTATCACTTCATTCTCCTCTGTGGAATGTATTTGGTGGTGGCTGTGTGCCATAGTGCCTGAAAAACATGATGGGAACAGGCCTGAGTGACTCATATGGCAAGGTTACCACAGTTCGTAATACACATCTCTATTACCCCCCCATATCAGCTTCAACAGACTATACACACAACTCATTAGGTATGGCTACAGCTTAACCACTGTTTGGACAGATTGTGTAGTGTATCACAACTTCTGCTATGTGATTGTAGCCATGTCCCCTGTGTGGACACTAACATTGCGGGCCTGTTACAGACTATTCACCTGCATGCCATTGTCAGGGCCACTATGGTTACATATATGCCAGTGGTATGGCTGCTCTGAGATTGCTGCACATCTGACAGTCTGTGTCATAGGGGGGTTCTATGCATGCTGCTGGACATGTACCGGGATTGTGTAGACTATTGCTACCTACATATGCACTATGACAGTGACACATTAACATGTATATGTTCCATTGCCCAGTTGATCTACCTCTCCACACCCATCTAACCAGGATACCTAGCCACATCACATGTGAGTGCCAACCTGGGGCCTCCGCATGTACTGCTACAGCCATACCATCAGGTGGAACCACCCAGGGGATGTTGGCCCACCCCCCCCCTCGGCCACACACCAACATGTCCCTGTCCACTGAGCTCAGGTCTGGGTCTGTTCCATACCAGGCTCCACAGACACATGAGGGATGTGCTACATCTGTCTGAGACACACAGTGCACATTCACATGGCCAAAATGCTCCTCCTGCTCAGCCACCAGACCTGGCACCTTCAAGATGTGGACTGCTGTTATGAGTGGGAGTTGGTGGGAGCCTTGTTCCTATTGTGGCCATATTTGGGACCATGGGGCATCCACATCACAGACCACACACGCCATCCATGGTGTTTACCCACCACATGTGTCACATACCACCCCTGTAGACTGTCCTCTATATCTACCAATCCTGACCACCTCCACATGTGTATCTCCCATACTTCCCCATATTCTCATTGCATATTTCACAGGAGGGGGCATTGTGGTGCTATGATGGGACTAACATGTGACATACCCGTCCATGGAGCACACACTGCCAGCTGTAGATATATGTCTGTATTGCTGTGTGTGCTGCTGCCTTGTACATAGCACACACCACTCTGGTAGTGATATAGGGGACATGTCTTACCATACATATTTGTTCTGTGTGTGTGTTTGTACAGATGTTGACATTTGCATATCGGTATTTATCTATATGTGAGTAGATATATGTGCCTACATATATATGTGCACATATATATGTCTACACATGGGTATATGTATATTTCTGGACATACATGCTGATATACATATATATCTTTAAATATTATATATGTGACATATGTACACATATGCATACCTATATGTGGAGTACATTCAGACATCAGCTCCACAATCTCACAACACCTTCCTGCAAAGCTGCACTGTTCTGCCTTGCTACAACACAGACAGGTGCCACATATAGACACGGCCTGACACTAGGGTGTATATGTAGGGTCCGATTGCAGGTAACCCTATTACACACCTATGGCATTCAGGCATGCTACACTACAGATTATCCTGAGTATCTTGCCAGTGGTGGGCTGTGGCTCCCACATGTCCATCATAATGGTATTACTTCCACCACCAGCTATTGGCCATGAAATATACATACTTCCCATTACACAACACACACTATGATGGCTTACATCTTGTCTGTCAGTTCTGACATGCACAGTTAACGGATATGGCCCACTACACACAGGAACCTTTAGTATTTTTACTTAAATAATTTTTATCCTAGAATGGACTGTTCACAGTTTTTAAAGTGCTACGCTAAACCTTTTGTTTCTGTTGCTGTGTTCCAAAAAACAGTTTTCACTGTTTTTTCGGCTTCTGGTTTGGTTACTAGTCTGTGTGGTGAGAAGTTCTGTGTTATGGCTTCAGGAGTCAGAAATGCTGGTGAATTGGCTGGTTTATTTGGAGGACTTAATGCCTCCATTGGAAATCTTACGGACTTGCTTATCCAGCTCAATCAACAACTCAATGTACCGAATTGTAATATAGGGAACACAAGTTCTAATCTTCAGCCTACAGTGAGTTCCAGCAATTCTGAAGAGAATGCTGACAGTTTGGGGCTTCCATTTACTCAAACAACACCAAATGCTATGAATGGTAATGTTTTGACTGTTCCATTTAATGGCAATACTGAATTTAGCTCCCAAGCCTGGAAGGCTAATAAATTTGACATTAAAAGTGGGGTTTCTCCACATAACGTTGATACAGTTTATGGTTTGGGCTCTTTGCAACAATAACTGCATGTTTTTGAAAATAAAATGAGACAATTTAAGAGACTGCAATTAGACAATGTGTATCTATGTGAGTGTTTGGGAAACAAGTGGGTCCCAAAGGGCCTATAGTTCTGGAGATTCCCTAATGGTGTAACTAAAGGCACTGATTTCCATAAAGTACTTATTGGGATCTTTGACAGAGCAGGATGTGAACTGATAGAACAGTTAATTAATTTTAATGACCAGCGGATCAAGGATTTGTCCATTGAATTGGACAATCTTGATGCCAGTATCACTTCTGACTTGTTATTTTTCCAGTATAAACATAACTATAATGAGATAATTAACAAAACTGACACTGAATGCAGTAAAAATATTCAAAGGAAAAAGAAAAAGCTTCAACAGGATGCCAAAGCATATGCCAGTGGGTGGGTCTACCCCAATCCTATTGGACCTAGAGACAAACCCAATGACGACCCTTTCCCTCAACCCATGGGGATCCAGGAGGACTTCCCTAATGAAAACCACTCCTCTAGAGAAGTGTAAGGGGAAAGAGGAACTGTTGAACTGAGGCGGTCTGATCGTATTCAGGCTCAAAGGGTGAATTTTTCATCTTCAAAAAATGCTGGGTACTCTGAGAATTTTTACCAGTGACAAGGGGCAAGACCCAAGGCAGGGTTCAAGAGAAATAGCTCGAGATGGAAATGGTAGAGCTGATTGAGGGCAGCTTAGCTGTTACAGATGGCATTAACATCACAAAGCAGGTACTGAACTCAAATAAAGACTTTACCATTTTTAACCTTTCTGGTAAAGATTTTACTGTTGAGCACGCCAATTTACTGGCAAAGGGGTTTGGATTTATTCCTGCCAGCAGGGCTAAAATTGATCAGACTTTAGTTGACTTGAAACTTTATGTTCACAATCTTAATATGGCTGTGTTTTTTAATGCAAATGGTACTAATGTGAATAATGTTTGTTTAAGTAATGTTTTAAAAAGATCTAGCAAGTTCAATCCCCCGTTCTGTTGATGTATGAACAAGTGTATAGTAATGAATTTAGGAACATTATCCAAAAACCAGGGAAGAATTATCTCAACTTGAGTGAAACTGAAAAACAGTTGTCGGAATTTATGTATGACAAATCTTTGCGTATCATGAAACTTGATAAGGGGGGAGGGGTGGTTATCATGGACCTAACTGATTACAACAATAGGATGAATGCATTATTGGTAACTTATACTTATCAAGAAATCATGGCCTGCACAGCTCAACAATTTGCTGTAAGAGGTCCCTGTCCACCTTATAGTGCTCCACTATCTCCAGCTCATGTAGCCAATGGTAGGTTACCCTGAATCTGTACACTCCTCTCTGTCTCCTCACAACTGATGACTTAGATCTGTAACATCTGCCACTGCTAATGTTCTAAAGAACCGAAAATGCAACTATGATACTAATGTAAGTAGAACTTCTCATTCCTAAATATAGAGGATACTTCTTTCATTTCTAACAGAATACAAAGGTGACTATGGAACTGTTGGCTTTCACCTATCTGTGGCACATTTTCTTAGAAAAATGTCCTGCATGCATCACAGTAACAAAGTGCATAGTTAAAACTAAAATCCTGCAATTTCCATTAATATCACCTTGGCTATTTCTGGCTATTACTGAAGCTGTTAACAAATCATTGGCTTTATTTTTCCAGAAAGGTGTCTGTTAATCAGTCAGTTAAAAAGAGCAATACCCTTGTCAAAATAAATAAAATAAAATAAGTTCCATGCGTCTTCCTGGATGACATCTAGCTAAATGAGAACTGAAGTATTCATACACTGTTAGCGGAGTCACAAACTGTCTCTCAAACCAACAACAGGGCTCATGGAACATTACATCATCTGTAGACCTCACAGGTATACCAGTAAAATGAAGATGGGAATGTAACACCGACCTGCGCATATTCACCATCTGATATGTGTTTGACAAAGAACAGCTGGATACACTGATAACCCAAACGTGCGTGAAGAAGTCTCAAGCACAAGTCAAATACTGACAGTACAAGTTGCGGGTTTCAGTTGTTGCAGTGTTACAAGTTCAGCAGAGATAAAAGGATGGGCTGCCCCAACAGGGGTGCCTGTCAATAGCTTACTTAAATGTCTGCCTGATCTAACCAGCAGTTTTAAACTGGACAGGAGATTTTTACTGCTACCGCATACAGCATTACTTAATATTTTACAATTCATTCCTTAACTAATGATGTCTGTTCCTTTTACACTATGTTAATCTGTAGTATTAATCTGTCAGCTGGACTCATTGTCTTGAATAAGCATATGTCATAATCTTTATGGTATGGCTTACTTATGTGCTTTTTATTTATTTAATTCCCTTTTTCAACTGGGTGGGTGAGGTGGTCAAGGACCCTTTTTAGCCACAATTCAAGCACAGAAAGCATAGGCACTATTCCATATTTACATATACAATGCAAGAGGGAGTTAATATTTACAGCATTTTCAATCTGAATGTACAGTAATTAGTTGGTCCTACAATAAACTATTCATAGCTATGTGTGGGTGGAGAGTTATGTTGGGTAATATTGCAAAGCACTGGAAGAGATATGTACAGTTATGTACAGTTAGATTATACATAAGGTATTCATGAATATGTACAATAAAACCTAAAACTACTATGTAATTTATCGAGTGTCACTACATTGGTGCAGTACTGGAGTTGCTGTCTGATGGTCAGTTAGACATTCCACGGAATCACCCGGACTCAGCAAGCCCTGCATGGCATGTAGGAATAGTGCAGGAGCACCTGGAGGCAATATGACCACCGTGCAATCCAGGAATAAGCTCCAGGGACGTGCATGAGCACTCCTGCACTATTCCTGCATGGACACAGCTCCTGTATGCAAATGACCCCATTTGCAGGTGAAAACCATGCAAATTAGGTGAATTTGCAATCCAGGAAGCTGTCAGCTGGCTGTGCAGGACTAGTGTAGTGTGCAGAAATCTACTCGGTTAGTAACCGAGTACATTTCTGCAAACTACAAAATGGAGCCATGGCAGCTCCAAATAAAGGGTGTATAGTATGCGTAAAGCATGCCAATGGCCAAATATATGGCCATTGGCATGGAAAACAGTTGGAAAAAAAATAACTTTTATTTTTTTTAGCCGATTTCGGCGGTTTAAGCATAGGGCAGTGGGGTACAAATGAGATTGGGCCAAAAATAAAAAAAATAAGCCTGAAATAAGCATTCTAACCAAAATCCCTATGTTGCCATTATACTCAATAGCAGGCAGAAGACAACATTGCCAGTGAACAGTGGTGGCTAAGGGGGAAGGCTCAGCGTGGGACCTGTAACTATGCATTAGCAGGCAATCCTATGCAAATGAGGGAAATTATATTGAATCCCAGATTTCCCCTCAGTGCTAGCCAGCACCCAACCGTGTAATTGCAGGAATAGCATGGTTCAAGCCTAAGAGTTAGCTGACATCATGGGGGGGGGGTGTCAGGCCTACTGTAAGCTTATTGAAGCCCTATGGCTCGGGTTTGCCCTTTGCTTAGCAGAGCTAAGCAAGGGGGGGGGGGGTGAGTCTGAGGCTGCCTAGCAATCTTTACATTGCTTAAGCAGGTGTGCACGCCACACACTGGGTTTTAAAGGAAAAAAAAAAGTAAACCAGGAAATAGTAGCTCTGTGCATATCTGAGCACTGTGTTTATGCGGCATGCCCCCGGGCTTAAACAGGAAGGCAATGGGAAGGGAAAACAGCAGTAGGAAGGTAATCAAGGAGAACTAGCATAGCTGGCAGGTGAAATGTATCAGAATCAGCCAAATACACAGGCAGCAGCCCAGGCCAGCCCAGAACACTACTATAAACTATGCAAACACCTTTCCCTCTGATTTTTCCAACATACTCTACACCACCGGTGCATACAAGTGGAGAATTTATAACAAACTAAAGCAACAAAATGATAGGGGCAGCAGCAGCTATCATACATCAACATGTGGAAGAGGCTGGGGGTGGTGAGGATGAGAATGCTGTCTAGCAACCCATAGTGAGGAGACGGAGAAGAGTGTACAGGCCCAGGGTAACCTACCAGGGGCTACATGAGCTGGAGATAGTGGAGTGCTATAAGGTGGACAGGGACCTCCTACAGCAAATTGTTGAGCTGTGCCTGCCACATCTGACACACAGAACTATTTTATTTTTTATTACATTTGTTAACTGGGAAAGTCTGACTTGGAACGAAGCCAATTTTCAGCAGAGGCCTGGGGAGAAACGCTCCAGATGCATGTCTTTGTAACGTGGGAGGAAACCCACATGAATGCAGGGAGGACATGCAGACTCCACACAGAAGGCACCCCAGCCAAAAATTGCTGTGAGGCAACAATGCTACCGCTACACCACTGTGCCATCCAACTAACAGAGGAGAACCCATCCCAGTGGATACCAAGGTATGTGTAGGCCTAAGAATACTAGCCAAAGGTGCCTTCCAAAGGCCAACTGGGGATATCATGGGGATCTCACAGGCATCAGCATCCAGGGTACTCCATCAGTTCTTGGATGCCATGTCAGCACATGCCAGTGAGCTCATATATTTCCACAACAGCCGTGAGACGTTGGCCAGCAATATGCATCTCTTCCACCAAATAGCAGAATACCCTGAGGTAGTGGGTGCTATAGACTGCATGCACATATGCATCAAAACACCACCTGGTGAGCAGGGTAGGGTCTACATAAACCACAAGGGCTTCCCCTCCATCAACTGCCAGGTCGTGTGTGATGCCCAGGGTATTATAATGAATGCGTGTGCTGGCTGCCCTGGAAGCTATCATGACTCCCACATCTGGCATCTGACACAGCTGTACCAGAGATCTGGAAAATAGATGTCTCGGAGTAAACCGCTTCTCCAGCAAAACAGTATAAATAAATGGATAAAATACCAAAACGGAGAAGCGGAACACAGCAGAAAGCAGCCAAATGTCCTTGTAGTAACTCTACAATGCAGGATACAAATGCAGCAATACTCCAATAATGGTTAAAAGCTTTATTAATAAATGAGTGAGCGCTTTCACCTATAACAGGCTTCTTCAGACTCAAAACAAATTGTATTGAACAGGCAGTAATATATACACCAAAAACTGGCGGCAAAGTCAATCAAGCACTCCAATCAGTTGCCACTTAGCTATCAATGTTAATATGTCAGAATTTATATATTCAAATACAATATATAGCATAGCTAGATAAAATAAAAAGCGCACACAGTGCAGAAGTGTACAAGATGCAAAATCCTCAAAAACTGTTTAAAATCATCTGTTAAAAATATATACATAAAAATACATGTATATATATGTTAATATTGATATACTAAGCTAACAACACAAAAATAAAAATAGTAATATAGACAACTACACAGGCTTAGCAGATTGTGATGATGCATAATATGTGATATTGTATATATGAGGTACATTTGATATTCTTGTAACACATCCCAATAAAACATCCATATATAAAATAAAATGTTGTATCTAAACATTTAAATACAACTCTTATGTATAAACTTTCAATCTCCTCATCTTCAAGAACGGTTTCACAGAAAGCTTCACATTCAGTCCAGGGGGATTATCTGACCTGAATCTCATGATCCAGAAATTCTCTCTCCCCTCTGTATGCGTCCTTATATCTCCTCCCCTGGTACTGACATAGACTGTCTCTAAAATCCTGAAATTGAATGCATGTGAGGGACCACACTCAAGTACATGTCTGGCTAGGGCATTACTATTGTGTGTCGACCTAATGCTGTATAGGTGTTTTCTTATACGATCCCTGAAGGCCCTGTTGGTCTTGCCAACATAAAAGGACCGACAGATGGAACAACAAGCAAGATAAACTATATGAGTGGACATGCAATTCCCATGTGCTTTTAAAAAATATGAGTGATTGGTAACTGGATGTATGAAGATGGGATCAGTGTTAATATAATTACAAAAATTACAGTGTCCACAACTGTATGTCCCACAGGATCGTACAGAAGATGGAAGACCAGTGGATGTCCTATCATATAGCAGTCTTTTAAGATTTTTCTTGTTCCTGAATCTAAATGTAGGGGTATCACCCACAGTGTTCTTAATGTGGGGGTCTGCCATAAGTACCTTCCAATGATCTCTAACTATATCCTGAATATCATGGACATCAGTAGTATAGAAGATAGAAAAGGGCGTCCTTTGTGGTACTATTTGTTTGGTTAATATCGATGAATTAATATAATGCTCTGAAAAATATGGAGCAGCAGTGTCCAATCTAAGATCTAATATGGCATCAGTACTTTTTTGTATATCTTGTGTGGTGTAACCTCGATGCAATAATCTCTGTTGCAAGGTTCTCATATCCTGTTCAAACCCAGAGTCAGTGGGATTGTACCTGGAAGCCCTAGTAGCCTGTCCTTTAACGATGTTACGAAAAACATAAGGGGGGTGCATGCTTAACCGGTGTAATAAACTGTTCATATGACAGGGTTTCCTATACACTCCTGTGTTAATCATCCCTCCAGGTAATTTCTCAATGAAAATATCTAAGAAAGAAATCTTGGTGGTTGATGTTTCATAACTAAAGCTCAAATATGTAGTAGATGTATTAATAGTGTGGATGAAATTCAACAAATCGTGATGGTTACCTCTCCATAAAAGGAATAAATCATCCACAAAGCGCCTATAGAATGAAACATGTTCAACGAAAGTTGGTAAACAAAGCATGTATTCATATTCCCACTCATGGCAGAGGTAACCATCACGATTTGTTGAATTTCATCCACACTATTAATACATCTACTACATATTTGAGCTTTAGTTATGAAACATCAACCACCAAGATTTCTTTCTTAGATATGGAGTGTATAGGAAACCCTGTCATATGAACAGTTTATTACACCGGTTAAGCATGCACCCCCCTTATGTTTTTCGTAACATTGTTAAAGGACAGGCTACTAGGGCTTCCAGGTACAATCCCACTGACTCTGGGTTTGAACAGGATATGAGAACCTTGCAACAGAGATTATTGCATCGAGGTTACACCACACAAGATATACAAAAAAGTACTGATGCCATATTAGATCTTAGATTGGACACTGCTGCTCCATATTTTTCAGAGCATTATATTAATTCATCGATATTAACCAAACAAATAGTACCACAAAGGACGCCCTTTTCTATCTTCTATACTACTGATGTCCATGATATTCAGGATATAGTTAGAGATCATTGGAAGGTACTTATGGCAGACCCCCACATTAAGAACACTGTGGGTGATACCCCTACATTTAGATTCAGGAACAAGAAAAATCTTAAAAGACTGCTATGTGATAGGACATCCACTGGTCTTCCATCTTCTGTACGATCCTGTGGGACATACAGTTGTGGACACTGTAATTTTTGTAATTATATTAACACTGATCCCATCTTCATACATCCAGTTACCAATCACTCATATTTTTTAAAAGCACATGGGAATTGCATGTCCACTCATATAGTTTATCTTGCTTGTTGCTCCATCTGTCGGTCCTTTTATGTTGGCAAGACCAACAGGACCTTCAGGGATCGTATAAGAGAACACCTATACAGCATTAGGTCGGCACACAATAGTAATGCCCTAGCCAGACATGTACTTGAGTGTGGTCCCTCACATGCATTCAATTTCAGGATTTTAGAGACAGTCTATGTCAGTACCAGGGGAGGAGATATAAGGACGCATACAGAGGGGAGAGAGAATTTCTGGATCATGAGATTCAGGTCAGATAATCCCCCTGGACTGAATGTGAAGCTTTCTGTGAAACCGTTCTTGAAGATGAGGAGATTGAAAGTTTATACACAAGAGTTGTATTTAAATGTTTAGATACAACATTTTATTTTATATATGGATGTTTTATTGGGATGTGTTACAAGAATATCAAATGTACCTCATATATACAATATCACATATTATGCATCATCACAATCTGCTAAGCCTGTGTAGTTGTCTATATTACTATTTTTATTTTTGTGTTGTTAGCTTAGTATATCAATATTAACATATATATACATGTATTTTTATGTATATATTTTTAACAGATGATTTTAAACAGTTTTTGAGGATTTTGCATCTTGTACACTTCTGCACTGTGTGCGTTTTTTATTTTATCTAGCTATGCTATATATTGTATTTGAATATATAAATTCTGACATATTAACATTGATAGCTAAGTGGCAACTAATTGGAGTGCTTGATTGACTTTGCCGCCAGTTTTTGGTGTATATATTACTGCCTGTTCAATACAATTTGTTTTGAGTCTGAAGAAGCCTGTTATAGGTGAAAGCGCTCACTCATTTATTAATAAAGCTTTTAACCATTATTGGAGTATTGCTGCATTTGTATCCTGCATTGTAGAGTTACTACAAGGACATTTGGCTGCTTTCTGCTGTGTTCCGCTTCTCCGTTTTGGTATTGTACCAGAGATCTACCATTGGGGACATCCCTTACGGTCACCTAGTGGGGGATGCTGGTTAAGCACTGGAGCCATGGCTGATGACACACATCAGAAATGCACACACACCCAAACAAGAACTCCATAATGAGGCACACGCACAGACCAAAATCATAATAGATCATGTGTTTGGGATGCTCAAGTCACGGTTCCAGTGCCTGGACATATCCAGTGGAGTCTTGCAGTACTCACCAGCTACATGTACCCAAATTTTCATTGTATATGCCATGCTACACAATATGATCCTGCAGAAACAGCTGCAGCAGGAATAGCATGGTGCAGGGTCATACAGCCCCCCATCATGGCCAAGGCCTGCACAGGCACAGAGTGACTCAGAGGAGGAACAACCTGAGCCTACCCCAGGAGGCATGCCCAGTATGCCCTGGCCTTGGCAAAGAGGCACCACATAGCACATACACTGCCACAGTAGGGACCCAGGGAATGAGACACCTCTCTCTGACTCCCACATACAGTAAAAAGGATGCCAAGCATGACACTACCTGTGCATAACTGTGTATAGGGAGTGTACTATGTGAATCCAACATAGTCAGCCCTCCAGCACTCTCCTCAATACTGGCACAGCCACAAGGCAAGTCACTCTTCCTACCAGTTGCTGAATGGAATAGTATGTGTTGTTACTTGTATCTATGGTATGGATGTGAGCATGCAAGGGAATTGGGTGGCTGAATGGGATGTCAGCAGATAGTAGACACCTACAGTGGCAGCATGAGATCTGTTACAAATACTGGTGTCACCATAGTAACCAGTACTAGACAAGGTGACGAAACCCACTGCAGGAAATGTGCTGGGCCACAAGTGTGTCCATATGACACACACATGCCAGTCAGGGAGGCTCACATACCCAACAACAATCTCAGCCAGCAGGACAGGTGTAGCCAAACACAAACTAAGGCTGTGCTAAGGCCTCTGATTGATGGCTATGTGTAACCTCCCCCCTCCTGGCCTACACAGTCAGACTACAACAGGTCAGGCAGTGGGATGTTAGTTCTGAAGGGTAAGAAGTCAGAAACCAAAATGTAGGTAAATCAAACTAAGACCTGTAGTACACTGATATGCCTCTAGTCAGCATGATAGGTTAGAATACAGAATGAAATGGAGTACCTGACATACCAGTACAGTCAGAGCAAATGTGTACAAGTGTCAGGTGTGCCCTCCAATCCTATGTAGAAATGTAGTAACAGTCCAGTGTGCCCCCTCAATCCTATGTAGAAATGTAGTAACAGTCAGGTGTGCCCCCCAATCCTATGTAGAACTGTAGTAACAGTCAGGTGTGCCCCCCCCCAATCCTATGTAGACACGTAGCAACAGCAGGTGTGCTCCCCCAATCCTATGTAGAAATATAGTAACAGTCAGGTGTTCCCCCCAATCCTATGTAGACACGTATTAACAGCAGGTGTACCCCCCTAATCCTATGTAGAAAAGTAGTAACAGTAAGATGTGCCCCTCTAATCCTATGTAGACACGTAGTAACACACAGGTGTGCCCCCCAATCCTATGTAGAAATGTAGTAACATGTATGTGTAGGTATAACAACAGTGGAGCACAGATTACCTGAGCTGGCCAAGGTAGCAGGATACATTGTAGCATGTGCACAATATGCAGGTCTGTGTGTGTTAGGTTGGCATGTGTTATATATTGTATGAGAGTGGTCAGTATGTATGCATGGGTGAGGTCAGTGATGGAAGGGGTGGTCATGACTCACTTAAACTCGAAAGGAAAGAGCTCCTTTGGCAATTGAGGATTAATTCTAACCAGAGACCTGGCATAAATGAAATGTGCTCAATTCAGTGTATACTGAGGTTAAAGAACTTAGAGAGGTAGTAAACTCACCCCCCACCCCTTGTCAAGCCTATTAATAGGTGGATGCTTTATATACATTTAGGCACTTACAAGACTAAATATCAGCACACATTACAACTTGTACATTTTGTATTGGATGCATAATTACGTGCAAACTAAGTAGGAAGTAGACCTATTTGCAGCAAGACACATTAATTCTTCTTTTTAAGTTTATTTTTATTTTCATTTTTAGTTGCATGGTACTTCCTATTACTATTATTGTGTGTTTTAACTTCTTAAATTTGTTTAAAAAAAAACCCTGTAATTTTTAGAACTTTCTAAAGTTGCTTAATCTCCAAACAGTAGAGATTTATTGAAAAAAAAAGGGGGATGGTTTTGTACATAGGGGATGACTTGTATTAATTTTGCACATTAATATTGAAAAAGTAACAAACACAGTTTACACCTTTACATCAGTGTTGTTACTTATACTGTGATGGATTCTAACTTCTAAATATTTTATTGTTATTATATAGAATCAAGCATGTTTTGTATTGACTAGCCCTGGTGGTTATTTTAGTCTTTACATACTGTTTTTATAGGTTGCAGTTTACTATGCTTGTTTTAATTAGTGAAACAGACCTTTTAAATGTTCTAATTAGTGTTAATTGATTGATGTATTAAAGGCAGCCTTTTGGAAGGCTCCACTGTTTTGCATTCTGAAGAAGTTGAGTATTCACTTGCTGAAAAGTGCATGATACTGAACGCACTTCAAGTCTATCAGTAAATAAAAGGAAAAATATTCCAGCATCTTGTGGAGAGCGTCTTGAATCCAACCAGTGAGTTTTTGGTTTCTTTTTCGTTCATCTGAGGTTTATCCTGGTGGCCATTGTCCAGTACTGCTGATGACAGGGCCAGGTTCTCACAACTGCAGTGCCAAACACAATGCTTCTCAATATAACACATTCCAGCAGTAAGCCATAGTAAATGTTTGGAAGAAATGTGTTACCATCTGAAAGATGGACATGGTATGACTGTTGGCCTAGATATACAAGCAGTACACAGGGGGAAGTACCCCAAACAGACAGTGTATAATATGTAACTGTCAAATGGACACACCCTTGGAATTGTACCTACAGGTTTGCAGCACATTCTCTGGGCTTGTAGTAGGGAATACCGATGTCATCTGGCCAAACACTGGCAGACCACAAAGGTCATATGAATGATGCATTGAGAAACAGCTGATGTCCATGCACAAGCCAGCATAAGTCGAATGCCCCATGCAGATCTGTGAGTCAGATGCAAGTAGTGGCCATAGTACACATGCACCCAGCTCACCCCACCACCACCTACAGGTACCTCTCCGGCCTTAACCTGCTGTTGGGAATGAGCACAATATGGCCCCCACCTATGTATGGCAATAGTGGAAGAATGCAGCATGCAGAGCAGGTGTCCCATGCAGGTGTGTCCCTAGCTGTAAGCAGCACCCTGTCAGCATCCACACCACTGGACCAATACTAACAGAAAGTATTGGCATGAACACCTTGCACACCTACCCTGTCACCCCAGTGGAATATAGTGTATCACAGTCAGGGACTGTAGGACTGACAGAATGCAATGGCCTGCTACAGCTGGCCTGCATCACTACCAAATGGCCTATAGTCCACTGCCAAAGGCCTGTGTTTTACTCATACTGCCAATGTATGTTATACCATGGACTCCCAAATAACCACATAGCACAGTTCACAGAACCCAAATGCAAGGCCATCTAGACAAATCACAGTAAAATGTCCACCATGTCCCACTGCATGAACTGTGGACCACCACCAAATTACTGCTGTGATGAGGTGATAACTACAGGGAAAATATCAGAGAATGTTCGCATAATATATGGAAGAGGATAGAATAATAGAGGGGGGTGTGGGAGCATGGGCAGCATGGAGTGCATGAAGTCCGAAACTCAGCTATTTGCACATACTATCCCAGGCTGCAAACACAAGAATGGGTGGCTACAAACCTGCTCGTAAACCACAATCTGTAGGGGTAATGTCCAGAATTATGATCCCTCCCTCTGGGTAACCTGTGTGAATCTGTACAGCTGTGAGGTATCGCCACAGCAAGCTATGGCCATAATGTCATGTTGATGGATGTACAAGCATGGGATCCTCTGCCACCACTGTACCAAGGTGCTGAACCATTTACACAGACCCAGCAGCAAGTGTCTGCAGCTTCCCCTTCAGAATGGCATGAGTGTGCAAGAATATGTAGGTTGCTGACCACAATACCGGACAAAGCTGCATTCACCCTATGTTCCCCAGGACAACACTGGAAGTAAATATGTCTACCTGACAGCACTTGATTACATAAAACATCACAGTGTATAACAATACATATGTCTGAATATCTCTGCTAACACCAGTACCATGTAGCAGAAGCAGCACAGACACAATTACCTACAGTAACCTACTATCCTTTGTCCATTTTTACCCCATATTGTCAACTGATCTACAGATATCTTGCAGAAACAGTTTGCTACCTGTAGGTGTAGAACACAAAAGTCTGCACTGGAATACAATCTACCTGGAATGGATTCACACATTCAATACAGAAGGTCATACTGGGCATACTCCCACACTTAGAGAAATGAAGGCCATGTCAGACAACAAACTACTGAAAGGTCATACTGGGCATGCTCACACACTTAAAGAAATGAAGCCCATGTCTGGCAACAACAGTGGACCTTGCATATCTGACAGTTGCAAATGTTAGTGCATATACTCCTCAGTGCGCACCAGTCATGCTTTGCACACACATTGTATAGAAATACACACAAATATCCAAGGAAAACACACTATAATAGGCCAAAAGTGCACATACAAAGATGTGTGGAAGAGAGTGACAGTGACAAAGAGCCTTCCATAATGAGGACTGTCCCACCCAGCACACATCCATTTGGCTAAAACCACATGATGTGCAAATGTCAATCACAATAGACATATGCCTCTGGAATCCCTCAACATTATAGTGTCTGTGGTGCTAGTGCTAACTGTGCAACATGACTGTACAAGTCAGTACCCATCTAGCAGTTGTATACACATACCTGTGGAATATAAACCTGTGTGTGCCTGAGTGTGGTATGTCTGCCTCTAGATGAATGGGTTATGGCCCATGCACACACACTGTACTCCCCATTGCCCTACTATGGCAAGCTGGCTGATGTCTTCACCTTGATATATACCTTTGGAGACACAGTAGCCCACAAATCACCATGGTGCAGCATATAACTGCATAATGCTGTAGTGTGAGGTACTAATCAGGTAGGAGTGCTAATCCCAGATGTGGCAACTGTGTGTTTGTCTCTGTAGGGATCAATGTTTTTTACGCCAGTCACACTCACTACAATATCAAATGTCCTACGTTGCATGTCTGGTGATATCATTAACTTTGAAATACACCTTTGGGGAAAAAGTAGCCCAGTAATTTCTGTGGTGTGCCCTATAACTGCATAATGCTGTAGTGTGATGTACTAGTCAGGTAGGAGTTCTAATTCCAGACATGGCAACTGTGTGTGTGTTCGTCTGTGTAGGGACCAATGCTTTTTAAGCCAGTCACACTCACTACAATATCAAATGCCCTACTGTGGTATGCCTGCTGATGTCATTAACTTTGAAATACACCTTTGGGGAAAGAGTAGTCCAGTAATCTCTGTGGTGCATTCTATAACTGAGTAATGTAGTGGTGTGATATACTAGTTAGGTAAGAGTTCTAGCCACAGACATGGCAAGTGTGGATATGTGTGTGTGTGTGTGTGTGTGTGTGTGTGTGTGTGTGTGTGTGTGTGTGTGTGTGTGTGTGTGTGTGTGTGTGTGTGTGTTTGTTTGCCTGCGTGGGGAGCAATGCTTTTGAGACCATTCACAGTCACTACAACCTCCAGTGTCCTTCTTTGGCAAGCCTACTGATGTCATTCACTTTGAAATACACCTTTGGGGAAGGCACAGCCCAATAATCTCCATGGTGTGTCCTATAACTACATAATGCTGTAGTGTGATAAACTAATAAGGTAGAAGTTCTGTTGCCAGACATGGCAAATGTGCATGCTTGTGTGTTTGTCTGTGTAGGGAGCAATGCTTTTGAGGCCATTCACAGTTACTACAACCTCCAGTGCCATTCTTTGGCAAGCCTGCTGATGTCATTCACTTTGAAATGTACCTTTGGGGAAGGGGCAGCTCAGTAATCTCTGTGGCACATCCTATAACTGAGTAATGCTGTAGTGTGCTAAACTAGTTAGGTAGGAGTTCTATTCACAAACATGGCAAGTGTGGATGTTTGTGTGTGTGTTTGTGTAGGAAGCAATGCTTTTGAGGCTATTCACAGTCACTACAACCTCCAGTGCCCTTCTTTGGCAAGCCTGCTGATGTCATTCACTTTTAAATTTCTCCTTTAGAAAAGGTGTATCCCAGTAATCTCTACGGCGTGTCCTGTAACTGTGTAATTCTGTAGTGTGATAAAGTAGTTAGGTAGGAGTTCTATTCCCAGACATGGCAAGTGTGGATGTTTGTGTGTATGTTTGTTTGTCTGTGTAGGGAGCAATGCTTTTGAGGCCATTCACAGTCTCTACAACCTCCACTGCCCTTCTTTGGCAAGCCTGCTGATGTCATTCACTTTGAAAAATACCCTTTGGGAAAAAATAGCCCAATAATCTCTGTGACTCATCCTATAACTGCGTAATGCTGTATTGTAATAAACTAATTAGGTAGGAGTTCTATGCCCAGACGTGGCAACTCTCTTTGTGTGTGTGTGTGTGTGTGTGTGTGTGTGTGTGTGTGTGTGTGTGTAGAGAACAGTGTTTTTTTGTCCATTCACAGTCACTACGCACACCTACAATTGGAGAACATTGATAACTGTGCAGTAACAGAGACCTGATACAAGCCTCCAGAGAGCACCCTTGCAATACCAGGTACAGCTGTCACCACACCTGTTGCCCACCAAACCATAGGTACATAGGTTCATAGGTAGGTACTAGGCTATTGGCCCTAGGGCCTATATAAGCCTAGCCAAATGGTACTCTGGCTTTTGCCACCCATTTTCCGGTGCCCCTGTCAAGCAGAGCCACAGAAGTGATCCCCGGGGGTGAATTTCCTATCTCCCATCCAATCATCAAGATTTTTCTTGAAGAGTGCTAATGAGGAGCTTTGTTTGATATAGAAAGGTAATTTGTTCCAGAGTATGGGAAGTCTCTGGGACAGGAATCAATCCCACCAGCATGTCCTGTTTATTGTGGTGACAAGGTTTAGGTCCCTAGAGCATGTAGGTCAGATGGACTGGGATTTCTTTAAGTGGAGCATGTCCAACAGCTCTGGGTTTGACATAGCTTTGCATGTTAGGCAGAGATCGCATCTGAGTAGGCAATATTGCGACAGTGTAAAATACCTCTTTGTGAGGTATTTCTGTGGCCTTTCTAGTTGTTGAAGATGTCTTGTGAGCTACATACCAAAAGGGGCGTTGTACTCTATAATGGGTCTAATGAGTGATGAGTAGAGGGGAACAATGACCTCTTTTTTCCTGGATGAGAAACCTTTTGTGATGAGGTGTGCCACGTAGAAGGATTTCCTGACTACTGTGGCGATGTGATTATCAAAGGAGAGACTACTGTCCACCTGTGTCCCAAGGTCTCTTATCACACTTTTGATGTTAAGTAGACTATCGCCTATGTGGTAGTTCATGGGTACAAAGATTTTGCCAAAGGGGATGACAATGCACTTTTTGGCGTTGAGCTTGAGGCCATGGCTTTGACACCAAGCATCTGTCTCAGTGAGGCCCTTTTGTAGGATGTCTACATCGTTGGGAGTTTTGATTATGGCTTCTAGTTTGCAGTTATCTGTGAACGTTGTTAGCCAAAGACCTTCTGTGTTAGCCTATACTTCAGAGAAGTAGATATTAAACAGGAGAGGACCCAGGACTGAATCCTGTGGTACTCCACTTGTCACTGGTCTGAAGTTGGATTTAGAGTCTGCTACTTTCACAGTGTGGGTTCTGTCAGTGAGCCAGTTGGCAACCCATCTTGTGACATAGGGATTTATACCTAGTTTAGTGAGTTTATCTATAATTCCAGAGTGGGGGATGGTGTTGAAAGCCTTTGCAAGATCTAGATAGGCAGTGTGAACCACCTTACCCTCATCTATGGCTTTGGTGACTGCTTCAAAGATGTCTATCAGGTTTAGGAGACATGATCTGCCTTTTACAAACCTGAACTGTGTAGGGTCCAGAGTTTGGAGATTACCAATGTCATTGTTTATAAGTTCCATGATGATACGTTCCATAGCCTTGCAGACCAGGCTTGTCAGGCTGATGGGGCGGTAGTTCCCAGGGTCCGTGGTGGCTCCCCCTTTGTGGAATGGGATAACCATTGCTGTGCACCATTTAGTGGGCACAAAGCCTGAGGTGAGGCTATGATTGAACATGGTACTTAGGTGGGGTGCCAGTTTGTTCTGTAGTTCATGTAGATCGCAGCCTGGGATGTTGTCAGGTCCCATGGATGCTGTTTTCTTGGCTTTGGAGAGTCTGTTTTTTACCTATGCAGCTCTGATTACAGGAACTTTATATTCTCCCGGTATACAGATGGGCCCTTTAGGAGGTGAGAGAGAGGTAAACTTAGCTCTGAACCTATCTGCCAAGATGTTGGCAATATCAGTTGGTTCTGTATATTTAGTGCCATTATGCTGCAACTCAGAGCAGATCTGAGTGTTGCCATTGAGATTCTTGACATAGCTATATAATGCTTTGTGGTTGTCTTTAGAATCAGTGGCAATTTTATTTTCGTAACTAGCTTTGGCGGACCAAAAGAATAAAGGTGGAGGAGTGTCCATATTCACCAAGGATATTCACATCACCAGGCTACTTGCCCAACAGAATGTGTCTGAAATACCCCCAGTGAAACTAACAGTAAGTTAGACTGCATTACAAATTGTATAGCTTGGTACAGATCCCCCACCATGTCTCATGATACCCACTACAGCCTTTGAAACATGCTGTGAAATATTATAATACAAGCAAGCACCCTAATACTGGGTGAGTTACACTACCTTGCCATTAACTGGGAAAACTACTTGTGTACCAATACATGTGTGCAACGGTTCTTGGAAGTCATAATTCCCAATGCCCTGGATCATGTAACCCATAGTCCCACCAGGGTCTTACATATCCTAGACCTGGTCATTACCAACACGGGACATCAATGCTCCACACCTATGGTCACCCCATTTGTGGTCAGGTATGCCCATGAGCTAATCACCCTTAACATCAACATCCCTCCCCCACACCCCAGTAAGGACACCTCTGTAACACACATCTCCAAAGCCAATGTCATGCTACACGTCAGACGTGACTAACATCATGACACCCATGCAGAAGGGAACTGAAAGGGCAACTGCTGAATCATACATGAAGGCACTGTATGAGCACATCCACTTGTGCATGAATTGTGCCATCCAATAGTGAAACAAGATGCTCCCCATCCCAGAAAAGGATGCCAATGCGGTGGCCCCCTGCCATAAACATACTGAACAACAAAAGGAGGAAACTATTTCAGAAATGGGGGACTTTCCAGGATGCAAAATACTCCCTTACCAGCTACAGTCAAAGACAGAGACCCCCTCATAATATCCACCAAGCTAGTTATGAACATAATATAACCACAGATGCCAAAGGCAACTGCAAGCTGTTCCATAGCTATGTGAGGAATCTAAATGGCAATGCTCACAACTGCTGTGAGCTACAACAAGATGGTACTACATCTACTCCTCCCAGGGATATTGCCAATATCCTGTCAGATTGATTCAGTGCCAACTGCACCCCCTCCCAACCCCCAAAGGGCCCATATCAATATGGACAGATTGCCATATGCTGGTAATAATGGCCACCTAGGTAAAAACACACTCTACAGAGCTATGACAACAGCAGCCATGGGGCCAGTCACCATCCTGGTTTGTGTATTACATGAGCAAAACACTGCACTTGCACCTCACCTTCATGCCATGTCTAATCATAGCCACACCTCAGGCTTTGTGCCCATTGTGTGGCACACAGCTACAGTTATCCCAGTCCACAAAGGGGGATCCACCTTGGATTCTGGGAATTACAGCCCCAGCAGTATGAAGTGTCTGCTCTGCAAGGCCATGGAATGTATTATCATGGAAATTAAAACAAAGGCATTGGCAACCTGCAAACACTGGACCCTAACAAGGTTTGGTTTGTGAAGGGCCAATCATGTCACCTCAACCTGAATGACAACTGTGAATCTGTTTCCAGAGCCGTGGATGAGGGTAAGGTGGTTCACACAGACTATCTGGACCTTGCCAAGCCCTTCAAAACCACCCCCCAGTCTGGAATCATAGATAAATGTATCATGCTGGACATTAATCCCAATGTCACCTGATGGGCTGCCAAATACAATCCACACTGTAAATGAAGGTGACACCAACCCGAGCCCCAGACAAGTGACAGTTGGAGTGCCTAAGGGTTCAGTCCTGGCACCGCCCTTGTTCGGCATCTACTGCTCTGAAGTACAGTCCAAAAGTAAGGGACACTGGCAAACAAAGGTTGCGGATGACTGCACAATGGGAGCCAATATTGAATCCCCACATGATGTGGATATTCTACAGAAGGGCCTTACAGGAAGTTATGCTTGGTGCCTGAGCCATGGCCTTAAGATCAATGCCAAGAAATATATAGATATCCCCAATGGGAAGGGACATGTACCTGTGAAGTACCACATAGGTGGCAGTACACTAAACACCTAAAGTGTGATAACAGACTTAGGGACACAGGTGGACAGTGGTCTCACCTTTGATAAGCACATTGCCACAACAGTCAGGAAACCCACCTAGGTGGCACACCTCCCACTAAGGGCTTTACATCCAGGGAAAGGAGCCCACTGTCCTACTGCAGGCATCTCTCAGTAAACCCAGTGCAGACTACAATGGCCTGTTATGTGTGTATCTCGCAAGACATTTGCAACAAGTAGAGAGGCTGCAGACATACCTCACAAAATGACCACAGGCCTAAACCAGATGCCCTATGCTGACCGTCTGAAAATCAGCCAGCAATACTCTGTCATGTATTATGTTCTCAGAGGTGATCTCTGCTTAACATAATATGCCATGTCAAATCCAAAGCTGTTGGACATGCTACACTTAGAGAATTCCAAACCCTCACAGCCACATGCTCCAGGGATCCAAATCCTGTCATCACAATGAACAATACATGCAGATGGGATGTGTTCCTGACCCAGAGACTCCTCAGACTCTGGAATAGACTGTCCACACATGTCAAGCAGAGTGCCCCTTTGGCCCTATTCAAAAGAAAACTAGACGATTGGATGGGACATTTACCCCGGGGATCATGTTGGCTGCCCTGCTAGATAGGGGTGCAGGGAAGTATATATTGTGGGAAGTCATAGACAGAGAAATGTCATGTCTAGGCATGTATAGGCCCTAGGGCCAATAGCCTAGTATCAGCATATGACCCTATGAACCTATGAACTACACCTTCCATTGCCCAACCTTGGCAAGGTTGCTGATGCCATTCACTTTGATATATACCTTTGCGGAAGGAGTAGCTCAGTAGTCTCTGTGGTGAGTACTATAACAGCATAATGCTGTAGTGTGATATGCTAGTTTGGTAGGGGTTCTGTTCCCCGACATAACAACTGTGGATATTTGTGTGTGCATTTGTTTGCCTGTGTAGGGAGCAATGCTTTTGAGGCCATGCACATTCACTCCAACCTCAATTTCCCTTCTTTGGCAACCCTGCTGATGTCATTCACTTTGAAATACACCTTTGGGGAAGGCGTAGCCCAGTATTCTCCATGGTGCATCCTATGACAGTGCACTGCTGTAGTGTGATATACTAGTTGGGTAGGGATTCTATTCCCAGACATGGCAAGTTTGGGTGTTTGTCTGTGTAGGGAGCAATGCTTTTGAGGCCATTTACAAGTTAATACAACCTTCATTGCCCTTCTTTGGCAAGCCTGCTGATGTCACCTTGAAATACACCTTTGGGGAAGGAGTAGCCAAGTAATCTCCGTGGCGTGTGCTATAACTGTGTAATGCTGTAGTGTGATGTACTAGGTAGGTAGGAGTTCCAATCTCAGACATGGCAACTGTGAGACTTGGTGTGTGTGTCTGTGTTTGTCATTCGTATCCTGTGTGTAGGTGGCTGTGAGTGTGTAACAACTGGACTCATTGTAGAGTGGGTTTTGCCAATTTCTTATATGGTGGGCCTATTATATGTCACGATGTCCACCTTATATGGATAACAGATGTCAAACAGCAGATAGGCTGGGGTTGACAATCCATACCCCTACATGTGACATCAAGGCCTGGTGAACACTTTAGGTAACCCTTGTATTACCCAGAGAACAGTCTCAACCCATGTCTCATACATAAACACACTCAGCTAGACAACAGCCGCTTTGTTGGTAGTTCCCTGCATATTGCCCACAGATAGTAACCATGGTGTGATTGCAGTGGACTACAGAGAGCATGGCACCCTGTCCCATCACAATAGGCACATAATTGCAGACAGTGTGCCTTCATTATGTTCCCCATTGGATGCCTGCAACAACTGTAGTGCCATCAAATGTAACCCACAAAGGACATACCATGCCTTAAACACATGCCCTGTATGGACAGATGCCACTGACACCAGGGAATACCTGTATCATTCTATCAATGTATGTGCAGGGTCAACCTGGTGTCCATTGCCAGTTCCCACCACATGAGGCCAGGAATGGCACAACAATCTGTGTACACAACATGGCCCAGACACCCCAGGTATAGTTCCACATGTCACAGAACATGCATATGGGATGTGTGCACACCCCAGACACTGTCCATGTCATGGACTATAGAACACATACATGGCAAGCATTGCACAGCACTGGCCACCCACAATAGTAACCCAGATGACTGAATGGCAAATACAATACCCACCTGTGTGGGTAAATCCAGACACTACACCCCTGAGCCACACTGCAGACCATTGCAATGGGGCCTGATGCTAAGGTATACCCTTCAGCTAGCCTTGTACACCCTTCTGGCATAGTCAATCACTACACACCTGTGAAGCAATGCGCCCATGCATGTCAGTACTGGCACCCTGTGTCTATGTGTATGGAGTATAATGATGTTGACCCCATTCACACTAACTACACCTCCCATTGGCCTACTGAAGCATGCCATCTGATGTCAGACATCTTCACATACCCTTTGCCCATATATCATCCTGATAACCCCTGTGGTGCATGTCATACCTGTGTATTAGTGTATTGTGTCAAACTAGCTAGTTAGGAAGTCTATTCCTGACCCTGCCAACTGTGTTAATGTGTGTGAGTCCCTGACAGAGTGTGGCTGTGTTGATGTTGACACCTGTTCATGTGGACAAGCACGTGTACTACACCTACCTTATCGCTCCTATATCACTGTTGCAGATGTCACTCACCATCAGATATACCTTTGGACAGCTGCCCAACATTTAAGCTCTGTGACGCATGCAATACATAGTCAGTCAGGGGTTTGAAAAACTGTACTGGTAAGTATGTGACACAAACATGCTTAGGTTTTACTCTCCCACCCCCTCCCTATCCTACTTTGTCTCATAGGTTTATAGGTAGGTACTAGGCTATTGGACCTGGGGCCTATATGTCTAGCCAAAAAGGTTCCCTGGCTTTTGCCACACAAGAAAATTATTTTCCTGTGCCCCTGTCAAGCAGTGCCATAGAAGTGATCCCTGTGGTGAATTTTCTATTTCCCATCCAGTCAATATTTTACTTAGAGAGGAGCTTTGCTTGACATAAATGGGTAGTTTGTTCCAGAGTATGGGAAGTCTCTGGGACAAGAATCTATTCCACCAGCATATTCTGTTTATTGTGGTGGCAAGGTTTAGGTCCTGGGAGTGTGTGGTTCAGAGAGCCACTGGGATTTCTTTAAGTGTAGCATGTCCAACAGCTCTGGGTTTGACATAATTTTGTATGTTAGGCAGAGATTGACTCTGAGTAGGCAATATGCGACGGAGTAGAGCTGGAGTTTTTTGAGATGGTCTGCATATGTCATTTGTTTGAGGCCCGGTAATCCTCTTAGTGAGGTATTTCTGTGGCCTTTCCAATTGTTGTAGGTGTCTTATGAGATACATGCCAAATGGGGCATTGTACTCTATAATGGGTCTGATGAGGGATGAGTAGAGAGGAACAATGACCTCCTTTTTTCTAGAGGAGAACCCTTTTGTGATGAGGTGTGCCACATAGAAGGATTTCCTGACTACTGTGGTGATGTGGTTATCAAATGAGAGACTACTGTCCACCTGTGTCCCGAGGTCTCTTATCACACTTTCAGTGTTTAGTGAGCTACTACCTATGTGGTAGTTCATGGGTACCAAGCTTTTCCCAAAGGGGATGACAATGCACTTCTTGGCTTTGAGCTTGAGGTTATGACTTTGACACCAAACATCTGTCTCTGTGAGGCCCTTTTGTTAAATGTCTACATCATTCAGTGATTTTATTATGGCTCCCAGTTTGCAGTCATCTGCAAACTTTGTTAGCCAAAGACCGTATGGCCTGCACTTCAGAGAAGTAGATACTGAACAGGAGAGGACCCAGGACCGAACCCTGTGGTACTCCACTCGTCACTGGTCTAAAGTCGGACTTGGAGCCAGCTACTTTTACTGTGTGGTTTCTGTCAGTGAGCCAGCTGACCACCCATCTTGTGACATAGGGATTTATGCCCAGTTTAGTGACTTTATCTATAATTCCAGAGTGGAGGATGGTATTGAAAGCTTTGACGCGGTCAAGATAGGCTGTGTGCACTACCTTGCCCTCATCTATGGCTCTAGTGACTGCTTCAAAGAAGTCAGTCAGGTTTAGTAGACATAATCTACCTTTTACAAACCCAAACTGAGTGGGGTCCAGGGTTTGCAGGTTACCTATGCTTTTGTTTATAAGCTCCAAGATGATACGTTCCATGGCCTTGCAGACCAGGCTCATCAGGCTAATGGGGTGGTAGTTCCCACAGTCCGTGGTGGCACCCCTTTGTGGAGTGGGATAACCGTCGCTGTGCACCATTCAGTAGGCGCATAGCCTGAGGTGAGGCTATGATTGAACATGGTACTTAGGTGGGGTGCCAGTCCAATCTGTAGTTCGTGCAGTACACAGCCTGGGATGTTGTCTGGTCCCATGGATGCTCTGTTCTTGGCTTTGGAGAGTGCAGTCTTTACTTGTTGATCCATGATTACAGGGGCTTTGCATTCTTCCGATATTAAGATGGGCTCTTTGGAGGGTGAGAGGGGGGTAAAGTTAGTACTGAACTATCTGCCAGGATGTTGGCAATATGGGTTGGGTCTGTATATTTAGTGCCATTGTGCTGTAGCTCAGAGCATATCTGAGTGTTGCCATTGAGATTCTTGACATAGCTGTAGAATGCTTTGTGGTTGTCTTTGGAATCAGTGGCAATTTTATTTTTATAACTGGCTTTGGAGGATTTTATGAGGGATATCAGCTTCTTACTGAGGCTGACCAGGGAGTTCCTCCAATCTTGGGATTTTACTCTTGCAACAGCTTCTTCCTTCTGTTGTAGAGTTTGTTTATGGCAGGGGAACCCCAGATTGGCTTCCTTTTTTTGGAGGATAGCGTATTGGTTCTGTTGGGGATGGCACGATCCATGCACTCATGTATGTGCTTATACAGTGCATTTGTGTAAGATTCAGCAGTCGTACCTCTATTTTCCATCTGCATGGGTTTGTGAAGTTTGCCACTTCTATCTTAAGAAGTATGAAGTTGGCTTTGGGGTAGTTTTTGATGGTGGTTTCCTTAATGAGGGGGGTGGATATGGATGTCTAGGGTGATTAGCTTGTGGTTGGATCTGACCAGCAAGGAGTTGACCTCTGGCATGAAACACCGGTTACCCATATTAGTAATGACCAGGTCCAGGATATTGCTGCCCCTGGTGGGTGTGTGGACAAGCTGATCCAAGCCATTGGAATTTATGAAGTCCAGAAAACATTGAGCAAATTAGTTTGTACATGAGTAGTTTTCCCAGTTGACGGTGGGGTAGTTGAAATTGCTCATAATTAAGGTATTGTGTTGTACCTTAATATTTTCCAGTATCTTAAGAAATGAAGAGTAGGAATCCTGGGGCATGATGGGGGATCTGTAGCAAGCTGCAGCCTGGATTGCAGTCTTGCCCAGTGATAGTTGCGCTTTGATAATTATTTATTTATTTATTTCCAGTTTGATGACCGGGGATGTCTACTGGGCTCAGAGAGCCCGTTTTCAGTGGAGGCCCGGGTAGAAAAGCTCCATGTTACAAAGTTTAGATATAGATACAATATAGAAAAGAAGAACAATTTACAATTACGTTTCATGCTAGAGAGCAGGTGTAATTTCTTAGGTACATTTTACCTTTAGATACAGACACGATATTATTAATGAACAATTTACAGTTACATTTCATGTTAGAGAGCAGGTATAAATTCTTAGGTACATGGTACAAATTTGATATTTACAATATGTGCATATGTGTGGTAGCCTATATATCATAGCTAGAGAGGCTAGTAATCATAGTTGGAGAGGGGTTTAGAGGTGGACAGACAATTATAGGACTAGGTGGGGAGAATGCAGTTGCATTTTCTGTTAGAGTAAAGGTAGGAATATAACTGAGATTTAAAGTTTTCAAAGTTTGCTCAGGTCCTTAGAGAACAAGGAAGAGAATTCCATTTTGTTGCTAAGGAAAAGGATAGCAGGAGTTGACCAGCAGGGCGATTGGGTTTTCGGACACAGATTAGGTTTTGGTTTGTAGATCTGAGTGTTCTCTGAGGGGTGTAGGGGAGAAGGATGTTGCATAGAGCAGGGCACTTAGAGGGTTGAAAGATTAGTTTGTGGGCTGTGGTAATCTGAAGATAGTCTAGATGGTTGGAGAGTTCAAGCCAGTGTAACAAATTAAGGGCAATACAGTGATGGGAGGAGTATTTGACTTTGGTGACAAATTTAGAAATCTTATTATAACAGACTTCCAATTTTGAAGTGAGTGTGGCAGATAAGTTAGTTGATAGAGGAGCACCATACATTAGTGAAGGGAGTAGATAGGTAGTGGCAAGCATATGTCTGGTGGAAAGAGAGAGAAATTGGATGTTCCTGTATAGCATGCCAAGTTTTATCTGGGTTTTCTTAATGTTTTGCTGGCTATGAGTGTCGAATTTCAGGTGTTCAACAATAGTGACCCCAAGTAGTTTGGCAAAGGGAACAACCTCTATAGTGGAGTTGTTTTGACTAATGATTTAGAATGAGTTTTTATCAAGAGGGGAAGCTTTTGAGGGAGAGAATAATAGTATTTTGGATTTATTGGCATTTAGTGAGAGGTGATTCTGAAGCATCCAATTTTCAGTGGTGGAGAAAGCAGCTTGGGTCAGTGTCTGAAGCTCTGGGAGGTTGGTGGCACTGCAGATTAATGTGGAATCATCTTCATATTGTACGATTTTGGTACTGGGTATGGCTTTGTGGAAATTGTTAATAAAGATGTTAAACAGCAATGGACCGTGTATGGATCCCTGGGGAACCCCAGTGGGGGTGGGAAGGAAGGTAGAGGTGCCTGTCCCCCATTTTACAGCTTGAGATATATGGGAGAGGTAGCTAGAGAACCAGGATAAGGTATTCTGGGAGAGATTAAGGTCAGAGAGATGATTTAGGAGATGGGTATGGGAGATGGTATTGAATGCCATGGACAGATCTAGAAGAACAGTAGAAACTATTTTTCCAGAGTTCCGGGCAAGATTTATTGTCTCTAGGAAGGAGAGAAGTGCAGTGGTTGTACTATGGCCTGGACAGAAGCTGTGTTGGGTTGGAGTGCTTAGTTGGTTATTGGCTAAAAATGGCATGAGCTGAATGTGAATGTATTTTTCTAGTAGCTTGGAAATTGGGGAGAAGATGGCTATGGTGCGGAAGTTGGGGAGGTTATTGTTTTTCCCTCCTTTATGGAGACATAGAATGAAGGCAGTGCGTCATAGTTTGGGAACATAAGATTCTAGCATGGATCTATTGATCAGGATGCTAATGGGAAGAGCTATACCATCTGTGGCTATTTTTAGGAAGATGAATGGGATATATTCAGGGGCATTGGAGCAAGGTTTTAATTTGGCGAGTAATTTTTTATATAGGATGTTGAGATAAGTTTAAGGTTGAATATAGGTGGAGTGTTGGGGGTGGAGGGTATTGTAGGTGGTGGTGACAAAAGGGTGGATTGAGGAGAGGGGTTATTGTTACAGAAGGTTTTGGTCAGATCAGCTATGGAGTTAGTGAAGAAGGAGTTGAATAGAGAGGCTATTTCAGGGTCAGATTTGCTGATGTCAGGGCAGGTGTTGCTTTTGGTACCTGGGTTGAGAAGAGAATTAATGGAGTTCCAGAATTGTTTTGGGCTTTTAGATTGGTTAGATTGGAGTTTAATATAGTAGGATGTTTTGTCTCTGATGATTTGTTTTTTAGCAAGGTTGCGGAGTTGTTTATATTTAAGAAAAGTTTCAGGCTGCTTGTTTTAATGTTATGTTTTCCAGGATTTGTCTCTTTGTAGCATAAGCTTTTTGGTATCTTTGGTTAGTCAAGGGGCGGATTTGGTTTTTACTCTTTTTGTTCTTGGTAGCATTAGGGAGTTGAGGATGTTTAAGAAGGAGGAGTTGAAAAATTCTACAGCATTATCTAGTGGGAAGGGTTTTTAGTGGGTTCCAATTTGTTTGTTTCAGGGAGTTAGAGAAGGTAGTTGGGTCAAAGTTTGTGAGGTTACTTGTCTAGATGACTTAGTGTAGGTAAGGAGAGGAGTGGGTTGCTCGGTAGATAAATTCTGGCAAGTGGTCTCCTATAGGGGCAGGTGTGATGCCAGAGTTTAAGATTTTATTGGGATGGGAAGCTAGGATCCAGTCTAGTGTGGTACCTGGGGGGTTTGTTTTATTGGGCCTGGTGATGGAGTTAGTAATTTGTGTATAGTTAAATAGACTGATGGGTATGGTGGAATTGGGGTTATTGATTTTATTCCAATCGATGTTTACGTCTCCAAGTATATAGGTTGCCTGCTTAATATTGGTCAAGGTCCAGAGGAGTATGTTCTCCAGAGTAGTAGTGTTGTTACCAGGGGGGATATAGAGAGCAATGATACAAATGCTTTTGTGGTTATTTACTTTTAGAAGGCCTGTTACTAGTTCTGCATTATTGAATGTGGGGATAGGATTAGGGTATGGAGTGATGGATAGTAGGTTAGAGTAGATTAAAGCTACCCCACCACCTTTTCTGTTTGGGCGGTCATGTCTGAGGGACTGAAATCCAGGAGGAAGGATTTCATAGTCACTAATGTGAGGTTTTAGCCATGTTTCTGAAATGGCTACAATGTTGGATTGGTTGTAGTTCAGCCAGGCATGGAATTAGGTTACTTTATTTCTTAAACTTTGTGCATTACTGGTAAAAAATTTGAGGTATTTATGGTTAGCTTTATAGTTTGAGGTGGGGACATTAGTAGTACAGGTAGTGTTTGGCCCAGGATTTGGATGTATGTCCCCAGCTAAGCAGAGGTAGTTGAGGAAGGGTAGTAGTATTTTTGATTTGGTGTTTAGTAGTTGTGGGAAGTAAAGTATTAGCTTAGGAGTGTGGTAATTAGTTGAGGTGGAAATAATTTTATTTTGAAGTAGTGGAGTGGGCTGTGTTGAACTAGTGAAGAGGATATGTTGTGGAAGTGTGTTTTTGAGTGATAAGAAACAAGGTTGGGAATGATGGGATAGGATAGAAAGGGTGGAGTAGGTTGTAGGAGTAGGAGGTAGTGAGATATAAAGGGAGTAAGACTAAAATGCAGATAGTTGGGGTGAGAATGGTTTGAGGTAGGAGTCCAGGCATGGTGGATAAGTGTAAAGATATAGTAGTGGGAGTTGAATTAGGGAGTTATGTGGGAGAGGAGGAGTGACTAAGACAGGCAGGTGGAGGAAAAGGGGGGTGGTGACTAATAGAGAGAAAAGTGGTGTGGCTGTGGAGGAGGTGATTAGTTGACAGAGAGAGGGAGGGGTTTAGGGTTTCAATGAAGATAGGAGTACTAGGGGCAGGAGCATAATTTCAGATGCATTATGTTGAGCAACTAGCCTAGAGTTGTGGATATCCTTAATGAATATGGACACGCCTCCTCCTTTAGTGTTTCGGTCCAGGTTAAGTGGCCGAAAGGTGTGGTATGAATTATAGCCTGGTAATGCAATGGTGCTCTCTGGAGCCTTGAACCAGGTCTCTGTCACTGCACAATGTCAATGTTCTCCATTTTAAGGAGTGCCTCGAGTGAGTGCATTTTGAGATTTAGACTTTTAGCATTGAGTAGCATTACCCTCAGAGTTTGCTTGCTTGTACCTGTTATGGTGGTGAATTTAGCATTTGAACCTTGTCTAAGTAAGGCACTATAGGGGTGGAAAGAGTCTTAGCCAGTATGCAGAATCCCAGGGGCAACAGGTGCAGGCCATCTCTGGCACAGTATCGTGGTCTGTCCAGGCAGACAGATACTGGATCCCCTTAGAATGACACCAGAAGCTTAGCCAATTGCTGAAGTCAATCATTTTGTCCTTGTACTGTGGTATCATTCTGGGAGATGGCAGGATGTAACTCAAGGCTAGGGTCATACCTGCCTGGGCTACAAGATCTGAGAGCTCATCCATGTCTCTTTTCATGTAGTCCAGAGAGGTACATCTCAGGTCATTGACACCAATATGGACAATGACAGAGTCATATTTGTACTTGTTGTGGAGTGACCTGAGTGCGTGCATTATGTGGCAGATCCTGGCACCCGACAGGCAGCTGACAGTAACTTTCTCCTTGTTTAGCCTGGTGAGTGGGACATCAGTGTGCCTGACTATAGAGTCACCTATGACTAGACTAGTGTGTTGGGTACATTGTTTTGCCTTATGAGCTGAGGATGAGTGGCACACTGATTTTGCGGGCTATGTGTCATTTGGGTAATGTTGGGGCTGGTGGTTGTCTGCGTTTCAGCTTGGGAGGTCTTTGTTGCTTGGGCAGATTTTTATTGAGAGCCTCCAAGAATGTGGGTGTGTGCTTTGTGCTTCTATATGTAGGTTTTGGTAGCATGGGTTTTGAAGGACTATGTGTTGAGTGTGGTGTGGTGCAGGTGTTAACCTTCTCCTCTTAACTGTCTAGTCTAGTCTTGGCTGGAGAGAGCTTGGCTTCCAGTTTGACTATATAAGTGCATCTCTCACAGGTTGTAGTGTTGGGTGGTAGGAGACGAGGGTTGTCGGTGTACATGAGCCAATTGCTACATTACCCCAAGATGCCCAGATTCATCAGATGGACAGGCGAAACACCGGGAGATGACCCATGGAAATGCCGGGATAGGTGCTTATTAATTTAAGTACTAAGAACTGTTTTCCTCTTGATGGAAAGTTGAGTGCTGTCGTACTTTGTAGTTTATTTACTGCTTACAATAAGTTCTGAGCAAGTGCTGAGCACAAGGAAACAGTTTTGAGTGCTGAAACTAAAAAAACTGGCTAGTTCTAGCTAAAACTAGCTAGTATTAGCACCAATCCCAAGAAGAGAAGCAGGCCACGGCCTGTTTGGTGATCCACAGTGTTTTCCCAGATGATGCAAGGGTCTGCAGGGTTGTATCCTTTTTCCTGGTAGATGCCTCAAATAGCAACCAGACCAATCAAGTATGTTAAGCACAGACACACACTCTTCAACCAGAGTCAGGAATCAATGCACACTGCTCCTATTCTCACCAGGATCAGAATATAAGGACAGATTCTAAGCTGTCACCTATAAAGCAGTCATTAAGCTTTCTGGTGATCAGCAGTCTCCAGGAAATAATGTAACTGCACTCCTTCTCTCACCAGGAGAAAACAGAAGCACTAATCCCAAGATGATTACTAAGATGCAGAATGTGGGACCTACAATAAATGGTGGTCTTGCAATAGATGCTTAAAGGTAAGATGTCTGTCTCTCTCACTCTGTCTCTGGTGGATGTTTTGTAAGTGATGCTCATGATCAGCTGATGGCCTCTGCATGGATTGCAGTCCCCTGCTTGCATATGGAACAGCTGTGGTAACTTTCCCATAGCAAATTGCATGAAAACACATTCCAATATGTAGGAATATCATGTGGGTGTTGGACCTTTTCATTCACTGTGAGCAGGACCTCATGTCGGTGTTTGGCAAACAGCATCACAGATGGTATTGGGAAGTACCTCTAACAACATATATTGTGGAGACAGGCCAACAAACAGGAGAGGGATGTGCCAGACATGACTACAAAATGTAAGAGTTGCTCTTCTGCATTTGGAATAATGTTGGTTTAAAAGGGTGTGTGGATATGACTGGTCTACATGATTTAATACGTGTCACAACAGTGTAATGTGTTTGAGGAAATTCCCACCTGTATGGTTATCTGCAGACTGGGCAGTGCTTGGAGTCTTATGTTTCTTGTGTTACTCACAGATCACCTATCATAGAACTGCAGAAGCATAGTCTGAGGATTGTAATTAGTACATGGTGACAGCCATGAGTTACTGACTTCATATCCCTCATAGGACATATGTCATAACAAACCCTGTTACAACAGTAAATGTATGAGGGTATCATAGCAAGATGCCAATATTGGCCCAGTGTTTGTGGCTCCAGCCACAAGTCTGTCAATCTTTGTACATATGTCATGCACTAAGAGGTGCCTATGTTCTGTACAACATTATTTACTGAAATCATACCTGATAATAAGCCAGTCAGATATCAGACTGCTAGACATGTTATGTATAGTAGGGGTTATTTCTCAGGACATAACCTGGGCATTCTGCAGTTTTGTGTACAGTACTAGGGTATGTGTACTTATGGTGATTGCTGACAGTATGTGTATTGCGAATACGTACCTTGGCCTATGCACAGACTGTGGTAGATGCCATTGTTCTTGGTCCTGTTCTATCTGATGTTACATGCTGCTCCAGTGTATGGTACCCTATCAGCTCACATATTTGTAGGTCAAAACACACACGTGTCCCATACCACAGACAGGCATTGCACCACACTGTGTCATGACCCAGTTTATGTAGGGTTAGTGTGTGAGTGGCACATATGAGGATGGTGTTTATCAGACAGTCCATATAGTGTCATATTAAGCTTGTGTACCATATGCGGCTGTGTTCACATTGGTTGGGGGTATGCACTTTCTCACAGGTGTCTGTTACTCTGTGCTGTGACATGCCTGTAAAGCCTGATATATTTGCAGGTACATGTGTATTCCCCCATACAAAATGTAGTCCAGTGTTGTGGCTGTCTGCCTGTAGTTTGCACAGTGCTTTGTTACATGCCTAGCAGCTTAGTGTAATTACCCAGTGTGATGTTATGTCCAGATATTTGCAAGACATATTGCTGCTAGCCACCATAACTGCTGTGTATTTCTGACAAAGCAGTGGGATTCTGTACAGATGTATGTCACTAACTAGTGGGTAGTATGTGGCCGTGTGACCTCTGCACCACCAGTTATTATGTGTCAGGACAGACAGGCATGTGTGAACGCATAAACTGTGTGGACATATGTAGCCCAGTATTTAAGTGATATACCCATGTACATGGCTGTTAACATCCACATCGTCAGGCTTGGTCCACATGTCTTGCATAAAGGGGATCTGTGTACACCTCTGGACTGACCAGAGAGTACCAGACTGTCCACATATATTGGTCATATCTCTGCTGTAGTCCACAGAATCATTACTGTGCTATCAGTGGTACTGTACTATGATGTCCTTAGGATGTCTGTCAATAACTGATGGCATACATGTCAAAAGCAGATGTGACCTCCCACATGCAACATGTCTGTTAAGAAAACCCCTGTTACAGTAGCAACAGTCTACAGATATACCTGTAATACATACATGATATCCCCTTGCACTAACAGGTTGAGACTATTGGTGCTGAGGTAGGACTCCATTCCATGTTCTGGACATACAGTAAACATATATGTATGTACATATATATATATATATATATATATATATATATATATATATATATATATATATATATATATATATATATATATATATATATATATATATATATATATATATATATATATATATATATATATATATATATATATATATATATATATATATATATATATATATATATATATATATATATATATATATATATATATACAAACACACACACACACACATATATATATATATATATATATATATATATATATATATATATATATATATATATATAGCTACACATATATCAACATAAATCGGTATATCTGTACATATATGATGTACATACATTGATAAAGATATATATATATATATATATATATATATATATATATATGAGAGATCTATAAATGGCCATACATATGATGCACTATACAGATGTGTATAAATACATATATATGAATATATATGTGTATGTACATGTAGACATATATCTACATATGTATATGTATATATCTATACCCTTGTCATGTGTAAACATTACTGTTGTGTATACCTTCCCAGATGTATCAAACCATATGTATCTGATATGTGTATATTTAGATATAACAACATATGTGATGCAACATTAATATCACTAACAAGTACTACACAATTGCGGAAGTCACAGCAATTGTTCAATACTATTCAATATGTGTACTGACAGATATATTGGAAAAGCAACATCTGTCTTCACAGCTGTCATTGCATAATGGTTAACTGTTGTGACTATAGTGTACAGGGTCCTGCGTTCAAGACCTGCAAGGGATATTTATTTTGTTGCTGGGCAGAACAAGGGCTTCTGGATACAGAGTTGTTAAGGCACTTTTGAGCAGCTTTAAGTGTGCTTGCATGGGTTTGCATGAAGCTAAGTGGCGCTAATGTACGGATAAACTAGGCTCTTACACCATGTAGGCATCGCTTAACAGTGCACAAATATGCTTAGTTGTTATATTGCAGCAATGCTGACACTTACTAAGGATGGCTCAGCCCTGGTAACCATTGCTCACATCCCAGTCTGATAACATAGCAGGATAATGACATCTGTACTAAGTGTATGTAATGGCATGTACAAAACATGTGTCAATGTGCTGTCATTAGAGTAGAAGGGGTGTGAGTGTCATGTCTGGGACACTCGAGTATATAAGACCTGTACATCACTCTTATCCATGTAAATGTGTTACATACAAGGGTAGTAACCCAGATTATGTGCTGTCACACTGGCATGTAGTGTATCATGCCGTTACTACTGTTGACAGTGCTTTCTCAAGCAAGAGTAAATTGCTAAATGTGGTACTGGCAACAAGCACCCCTGCATGCATAGATGGAGTCTGAGGCTTCACTGTCATGTTCCTGGTGTGTGAGCTGTGTCACGGTATATATCCCCTACTGGATAATGATCTGACATGCGGAAAGTAACTGTAGACTACTGTCTGTACAGCACATGTCAGTGAGGGCTTCCAACATGTAATAATGGCAAACATATTGGTGTCAGATGTTTATCTGTCGACACATTCATTCTACTGCATAGTTAGTTAGCAAGATGATGTCTGTCAGTCCCTATACAGATGTGCAGATGGCAGGTATCCAGCTTGGATACGTACAGGCAACCTATGCTTGACTGACACTCACATGTCTGCCCAGCTGTGTTATAACTGGCACAGATAGGACACAACACCCTGTACACACCACATGCCACAGATACCTCCACTACACTACCACAGTCAACAGAACAAGCTTGGGTACAGGTCTCCAACACAAACACTAATCATGTTTTGTAATATATGTTGCATACATGTCAACTGGATCACCTCAGTGGCCATTTGCAGGAGGCACCCAGAGGATTGGCTGATGCATGTTACTCTCACCCTGAGGGTCACCACAGTGGTGTCTGTAGATAGATTATCTGCTGGCACATGGCAGGTGGCATGATACCACTGTACACACATCCCCTACACTTCCCATCTCTCCATGGACAATAGCCAGGTACACACCTATGACCACAAGCAGAAATGCACCCAGTACTGACAAATGTGTACATGTGCATTACTGAGGATATCAGTGTCTGTGTGTTAGTACACCTGTAGTTGGGAATACCATGAGAGCCTTCACACCCACCGCAACACCTATTGCCATAGTTAGATGTGGCTGCTGCTGTACCAGACATTACATGTACATTGTTACACTCATCTCCCTAATGGCTACCTGAGCATTGCAGTGGCAGCACAACAGTGTTGTATACATGGGTTGATAGGCATGGGATACCCACTGAGTTCTGATGAGCATGTGTATGTGTGCATGTGTGTATATTTGCAGGGTACAGCATTCCGAGGCCACATACTCTTATTACAATATGCAATGCCACACAGTATTACAGATAGTGATGTTGCTACCCATAGGTGAGGCATGACAATGCATCACCCAACTATGCCTGTGGCATGTGCATTAGATGCATATCACTGTAGTACCACTGCTGGGATGGACAATGTGTTGTATCGCAATTGTGATCAATGTGTGATGGTGGGTATGTCAGAGTGTCATCATGGGTTCCAGTGTGCACAATATCCACAGTGGGGTGTGGGTGCTGTGCACACTGCCATTACACCATGGTACCCCAGTACATGTCCCATGTACCACTGTGTGGTGACCACTGTCACCATTAACCATGCAGTTAACTGATAACACAATCCAACCCAGTTATGCATGTGCTGTGTGCAGCCTACCTGTAACACATTGGACACACTGACAAGTTAGTTAGCTCTGATAGGCCCAGGTCTCTCAGATGTGTGTCTGCCTGTTATGTTTCTGTTAATGTGTATGTGATGGTATGTCACACTATGTATTGCCCATATACAACCTTTACATCCCCCATTACCATACGGTACGTGTCTGGCGATGTTCTGCATGTAACATGTAACCTGGAACACAGGTCATCCTGAACTTTGTGTGGTGTGTGCAATGAAGGCCACACACATCAGTAGCACTACCTACTTAGGTAGGGGTCTAGTCCCAGTGTTGCAAGCAATAGTGTGCATGTATGTGGATGGATCTACATCAGGTTACTGATTATACATGTCCCAGGGGATCACCTGTCCATGTGGCACAGTCAGTAACTGTTATACAGACCTGTGACATGTGTTCAACTGTACCTAGGATATGTCACAGCCATGGTGTCACCACAGTGCCATACCCCTTGTGGAATATGACTGCAGACCATCTACCTGCTGACACATGTACACTTACAACACAAATGGATAACATTATGGAGATCACAATCACTCAGTGCTACTAACAGCTATAATGCATCATGGCTGGACAGCTACACTACCTGACATGTAAGCATTAAACATTACTGCTGACAACATGTTACACAGCAGTACATTGGTACACTGTAGTGCAGTCACTGTGTGCATTCATAACTATATTAGCCTGTCCCTGGATCGATGTTATGAGTGACAGGGATGTGGCACAGGTATCATCATATGTACAGGGTGTGTTGTTGGTTTGCCAGTGACCGAGGGTGGGCCATATGTTTGACACCATGTGTGTGGGTGAGGGATGTAATTAGGTGATATGGGTGTGGTGATGTGGTGTGTGTAGGTATGGGGTTGACCTAGGTGTGTCTGTATAATGTGTGGGTATGCATGCACACAGTTCTGCCATGTGGCTGCCCTATATAGGTGTTTCTTGGACAGCTGCAGACCATACCTGGCAGGGTGTGCAGTTCATCGCCTCCGGCCATGGACACACGGACTGTGCCTGCCAGGGGTTCCATGGGCACATCCAGGTACAGGCCTTGATGTGCTAGTCTCCCCTGATGATGACAGATGTCTGCTGGAACCAGGTCCCTCCTGGGACTGGCCAGGGCCACATGCACGTAGCCTACTGTGGTGTGGTGTGGACAGCGGGAGCACCTTAGTATCCTTCCACATCCATGTTGACCACCAGCTGTTGGTGTTGCTGGCCTACATCCATGCGGCCATCGCCCCACTCCTACCACATGTTCAAGCACGGACAATCCACAATCAATGAGGCCCACCATCTCACCCAACCATCTATCCATGACCTCGATATAATCACAGAGGGCACCTGCAAGTTCATGGAAGTCGTCGCTTACAGATGAGAGAGCAGCCCTCTGTAGACTCAGACCCTGGCTGGTGTACAGTTCCATATGTGCCTGCACCCCCATGACAGTCTGAAACATGAGTCTAGTGGTACCAGTTGTGGCACTTCTGCCAGGGGCATGATGACCAGCAGCCCTCCCACAAGCACCCCGATAAAGCTGCCTATGTGGTACCCTGCCAGACATCCGGCTATGCTTGCTGTGTCCAGACACAGCAGGTATAGATACCACACTCTCATGTGCACTGTCAACAACCGCCAACTGTCCCTCTGCTATGGCCTCTGGTGATGGGGTATCTATAGGCACTGTGACTGTGTGCGGGGTTGGGGTGGCTAACAGGGGGATGTCAAACAATGGCACAGTTTTGGCCTCTGACAACCCCGGCTGTGCCTCAACAGTCCTATCATCATTTTCAGTGTCTGTATGGACACCAACATCAGATTGCATGCAGGAGGGACTCTAACCCACCTCACCACCTGTGAGGGGAAAACAAGGAATGCACATTAAGACCTGCACTGCATTGCATAACAGTACACACACACACACACACACACACACACACACACACACACACACACACACACACACACACACATGCACACAACCTGTTGCTCCATTAACTCTTTGACTTGATTGGAGTAAGTTTTACAAGGCCTCACTGTTATCATCCAGTGTTCACCCTGGGTATGTCCGGACATCATGAGCATGGCCCCCATATGTTAGAGGCTACTACAGTCACTCAATAATGTCACGCACTGGAGTGTCATATGAAACTATTGCTCAGTAGATGCAAGATCTGCTGCTCAATTGACTTATTATGTGCACAACAATAATATATGGATACACTCCCTGGTGTTGTCTAGTAATTCCCCAATGCATCTGTAGTGCTGCATACATGGGTAGTCATTCACCCTTCTGCTGATTGCAATTTTAATGGTATACCTAGTGTCTAGTATCCCTCCCAATGCATGTTCCATGCTACAGACCTTATTATACTATCAGCTGTCCTGAGATTACATATCAGACAAGTATTCCTGGTGTCTCATGTGTCAGTCCATGTCCATGTACTGCACGATTCCAAAGGGAAGTACTGATGTATGAACACCTCACAATCACACATGTGCATACATGGACACCCACACAAACTCACACACATGCACACACACATCCTACATGCATCATCCCCCTCCACTCCACCAGATTGCACTTAGAGACAAAATAACCCCCCCCACACACACACACCTACAGATCAGGTTGCACAATGATAGTACACACAGATCTAGCATTACCCATCTGTCAACATGCATAACATATGGCACTCAACAGCATGCAGTGCAGCTATAGTCAATCCATGCTAGCAACAGTATACATGTGTGTAATGCATGGCCTGTGTAAGTGATGGCCCTTTCCCTGGAAAACACTGTACCCATGTACACAGTATTGCTATGCACCTATTCTGCACCCTGCCATGTACTGTGCACAAAACCTCACAGGTGTACACACCATTGCTGAATGTGTATTACTGTGTCAGTTATGTCTGCTCTAATGCTCACAGCCCCTATGTTTTTGTCCAACACATACCTGGGATGATATGTGAACAGATGTCATTTGTGAATGCCTGATGTCTGATTTACAGATCTCAACATCAGTGGTGCATCTATGACCAATACAATACTATTACACTGACAAACATCAAACCTTACCATGGCTAAGGGGAGTGTACATATCTTTATTGATATGGTGCCCTCTTCCTTGATATGCTATGGGACCACATCACTGCATATGCTAACATTACATGAGCCTGATATGTGGCATATGTCCTGTACATTCAAATACCATGTCTAACAAATGTGTTAGCTGTGCTGATGTTGACTGCAATGCATACACTTTGTGGGTGCATATGTGTGCACACCCATATCATGATGTTTTTTTGCAGCTACTGTTATGTGTACTACAGCAGTCACTATTCCTGACAGAGGTATACTAGCATGGCCATCTGTATTTGCCAGTATATGGTCAGTCTGCCCTACACATGTCCCCCAACTCTGCATGACTGCAAGTTCAACTCATGCGCACACCCCTTGGAGTTCACACACTGCTGCCACTATTGCTGTGGAGTCAGGGTTACATCTGCCACAGTTCCTGAACCTGTGTGCAGATACAGCCATTCGTAGCATCCTTAGGATCCCTGCTGCAGTGCACTGGTGTGTCATGATGACACCCTCTCCCCACCTTCAGACTTTTTGCAGATGCT
>NC_056735.1:1262215526-1262228026 GCF_019279795.1 Protopterus annectens | reverse complement strand
TTGCAACATATGTGGGTTAGTAATAGTCAACACATTCCAGGATTAGGTATAACAACATGCATATATATTAACCACAGTTTCAAGAATAGTGTGCCCAAAAAAGCCAAAATCAAGTAAAGAAAGGCACACAGGCAAAAGGTTGTGTACTCAGTCCACTTATTTTCACAATTCTAGCACATGACTGCACAGCTACGCATCATTCAAACAGAATCATCAAATTTGCAGATGACACCACAGTAATTGGCCTTTATCAAGAAGGCAGAAGATGGAGCCTACAGGGAGGAGGTGACCCAACTCGTTCATTGGTGTACTGACAACAACTTAGCACTAAATGTTGGGAAAACCAAGGAAATCATCATAAATTTTAGTAAGGTAAATAAGCCACACACCCCTATCGTCATCACTGGTGCCACAATGGAGAGAGTTAATACCAGCAAATTCCTAGGGATACATATCTTGCAAGACTTCAGTTGGGCCACAAACACTTCCTACCTTATAAAAAGAGCCCCAAAATGTCTTAACTTCCTTAGGAGAGTTTGTAGAGCTAACCTCCCCTACAGGTCCTTCTTACCTTCTACAGAGCCACAATTGAGAGCATACTGACAAACAACATCATTGTCTGGTATGGAAATTGCTTTCTAGCTGATCAGAAGGCACTGGATAAGATCATTAAACAAGCCACAGAAATCATTGGCTCCAACCTTCAGTCCCTACAGGACATATATTCAAACAGATGCTATGGCAGAGTCCGAAAACTACTGAGGGATGTACATCATCCAGCCTATGGACTGTTCAAACTCCTGCCGACAAGGAAGCATTAGCTGCAGGACATCCAGATTCCATAACAGCTTCTTCCCACGTGCTATCAGAACAACAAACTCATAGCCTAACCTGCTAAATGGGTAAACAAACATTATTTATGTGCAATATGTCATTGTTATCTACATAGCTCACTTTACACTTTATACTTGATTGTGTTTATTTTTAGTATCTTATTTTTGATTTCTATTTCAGTATTTTTAAATTATTATTAATCGTCCTTCTGTAAACTAAAATTCTTATGGCACAAGCCAGAGTGTCAAAATTTTGTGCAGTGACATGCACTTTTTCCTGTGTTAATCTGTATGACAATAAAGCTTACTTTGACTTTGACAAGTGGAGAGACAGCACAATGTATTCAAAAAAGGCTTTATTCCACACAATAATTAATGCCAGTAAAATGGAAGAGTCGTTTTCATCCAAACCAAGTCAGACTTCCATCAGATAACACGCATCAAACTCAAAAGTTTCTTTTAAAAATAAATTCAAAAAGTTTCATCCAATCGTATGAACCCAATTAATTAAGTTAATCAGAACCACATACTGAGTAGGTAAAACTCCATATTTCCTTCAAAAAGTTTCTTGTGAGATGTCAAAAATTTTCACAAATACATTCACTAGTGTTGCTGGTGGTGCAGCGGTTAGCATTGCCACCTCACAGCAAGCAGTTATCTGGTTCAATCCTTGGCTGGGGTGCCTTCTATGCAGAGTCTGCATGTCCTCCCTGTGGTCGTGTGGGTTTCCTCTGGGTGCTCTGCATTTATTCCCATACCCCAAAGGCATGTTGTACGTGAATTGGACACTCTAAATTGGCCCTAGGCATGAGTGTGTGCCTTCTGTGGAAGGTTGGGTGCCGTGCCGGCAACTTGACACCGTAAAACTCCACTGCCAATCATGAGTGGACAGGTGATCCGCTGTGGTGACCCCTAACCGGGAAAAGCTGGAAGAAGTCATTCACTAGTGTTGCTCATATTTTAAACATAACTTAAAACCACTTGAACAATTATAAAAATAATATACAAATAAGTTATTCATGTAAAAAGTGACTCAGTAAAAAGTTTTATGTAGAAACATTTTTAAAAAATATAATAGTTTAACACAGTATGTAAATACTACCATCTAGTGGCAAAAAGGTAAACCATATCCAAATGGCCAAGAATTCAGCCCGGGTCTCCAGCATGAGAAGCAAGTATTCTAAAGTACATAAAGTATAAATTTATGATAAGACTAACTGAATATCAATATAAGAAATAAAAAAGGATAACATACTGTAACCATATAGCACCAATACCTATCTGCTGTAGTAAATCTACATAAAAGCACAATAAGTAATTTTTTTACGGTGCAATAGAAGTTTAGCATAATTTAATGTTGGTGCACATTTTAACCAATAGGTTATAAAATCACAGTTTAGCTGCTCTAAGTTTTAAAAGAAATGCTGATATACTCGGTGAGCCCAGGTGGTCTCTCAAAATCAAGGGTAACCTGCCAAAAAAGTTCCCTGTAATTAAGGTGAGCCTCCCAAGGGCCACCCCTAATTCCCATAGGAACTTGCTCAACCACAAAGAATACAAAATTAGCACCAGCACAAATCAAGGTGTGCTTATACAAGGCATTTTTCTCATTAGATGTCCTAATGTTGTAGTAGTGCTCATATATACACTTCCTCAATCTACGCTCCATTTTTGCTATGTAAAATCCCTGGCACAGTGAACAGGAAGCCAATTAAACAACTCCGTTGGTATTTCAGTTGGAAAAAGCACTACTAATAACATCTCCCCCCTACTTTGAATGTGTACTTTGTCACAGTCAACAATATGCACACACTGTGCTCAAGCACCACACTTGAAGGTACCAAATGTCATGGATGAGATGGTCCCAGGCTTCTGCTTTGTATTGAAAACCCTGGCACTGGCCCTGCAGTAGTCTCTGGTCATGGTCTTTCACAAGGAGTCCTGCCATGACTCTGGACTCCTGGATGCCCCAGCATTGCACCTGGAAGTGCACACCCTCTCCAATACTAGTCATAGTGCCTACAGGAGGAAGCTGCAACCAGTAATGAGATGTATTCCTGCCTGTTGGGATAAATAGGGCCAATTTCCTGAACTTTGCCATGCTTGGATGGTTTTGAAAATGCTAAGCTATAGGAAAACCTGCTTACCTAAGGTTGGCATTGCTTAAAGGGCATACCAATAGGCAGACTGATTTAGCTGGCCTGCACATTGCTTACACCTACTAAGCTGGGCTGTGCAATGCTTAGAGTAGCTTAATTTTTAATTTGCATACTATTTGCTGTTTGACATTGATTTATTATTCATTACATGTTATATATGTGTTTGGTATTCGTGATTCATGTGTATGTAAACTGTATGGGGTTCTTGCATTTATTAGGGGATTTCAACACTTTATTACAGTGACACCTCACATCTGGCCTTAATGCAGTACTCCAGTTCACATATTTATGTTATGTAGTAGGTTATACAACATAAAATTGTATATAGATTCCTTTCACATGTTCAGTTTTATTTTCCTATAGTAAGGATCTGTTTGGTAATACCTCAGTCTTATGTATTGCTGTGATGCCTTAGTGATTAACTACTGTGACTATGGTATACAGGGTCCTAGGTTCAAGACTTGCAAAGGCTGTTTATTTTGTTTCTGGCCAGGACAGTGGCTGTTGCATAAAGAGTGATTAAGGTATTTTTAAGCAATTGTAAGTGGGTTTGCACAGGATTGCGTGATGGTAAGCAATGGTAACCTTCGGTTGAATATGCTTACAGACAGTTAGCTTCAATATTGCTTAACCTGTGTGTGCATTGCTTACCCCTGTGCAAATGGGCTTAAACCCTCTTACTACTGCTTAAATATGCTTACTCTTGCTTAATAGTGCTTACTCCCGCTTACCACTGGACTAATTTAGACAGTAATGTAAAATGGTTCTTGGGAAGGTAGTGGATGTGTAAACTCTATGGATTTATCATTCGTTACACATTGTACCTTCAATTTGTATCCCCGATTCCTGTGTATATATACTGTATGGGGCACTTGTGATTATCTGTGGATTTTACAACATTGACATCGACACCTCACATCTGCATTTAATGCAGTACTCCAGTTCACAAATATATGTTATTTAGTAGGTTATGCAACAAAACATATTGGTCATAAAGTGATTTGACATGGAAAATGGAATGTACTGGAGTGGGACTCAAACCAGTAATGACTGCTCATAAGGTGAATGCTCTACCCACTACACTATTGCAGCACTATTTCATTTACATATATCCTGATTTTTATCCTCTTCTGCCATTTAGGCTGCATTAAACATAGCTAAGCGATTGGCAAACCTGCGCACCTACGGTTACATTTAATTTGTTTCATAAAAAAAAGCTTATTTATATTTCATGTTTTAACTATTGCACTTATAAACTTGGGGGGATGTTGCTGGGGGTATGCGGACACCTATGAGTGGTCTCGCTCACTGTTATTCCTAAGCTGCTGTTCTTGATTGAGGGGCATGTATATTCTGAGAGCTCTGCTCTCAGACATGATCCCCTGCACTTGTACATGCTCCGTGTCCATTTAGGAGCTCAGGCAATGCACATTCATTGATATGCATGGCACGCTGCTGCCCTGCTCCTAAACGGCTGCTTCCGTGCAAGACTAAGCTAGTCCTACATGGAAGGATAGTGAATCCGGGGGATTATCTAGGCAGGTGCATTTGTATTTCATTTATAGATCCAAATGGAGTTGCTCCCTGAAAGCAGAGGAGTCACTTAGCCTCTTGAAATCATGGAGACGTGTATGCCACACTGGTGGAAAAGTGTTGGTCAATTATTAGCAGGATACTTTTGCTACTGATTCTTCAACAAATGTTTATCCTATCTTAAGTATTACGCTTATTACTGATATTGTATGGAACCTGTACTTTGCCAGCATTGCACCATCTCCATTTTTGTATGACTGCAGTAGTTTTATGTCTCATAGAAATAAAATATTTGTGAATGCCTCTGTTTTGACATTTGATATTGTCATATTTTTTATGCATTACCTATATTTCAGAGAATAACTTCTGCTTATTGTAACATTTCAAATGCATGTGCAGATATGTTACATCCAACAGAAAACAAAATACATTTGAAAACATCCTCAATTTGAAGCAGGTAACAATCAGTTAGCAGAAGCTAAGAGTGAAAAGTGGCAAATGCTCAATTTGACAGACAGAAATGTTTGCTATGTATGATCCCAATAGCTTATAGTTTTAAGGGCTTGGATGCCTTGTATTTTCACAGCTATCAAGTCAGTTAACAGTCATAGAAATGACTTACGTTTTTTGGTTTGGATCTAATAGGTTCATAGGTTTATACTAGGCTATCTGCCCTAAGGCATTTATAAGCCTAGCCCAAATTATTGTGGCTTACGCCACCCCTTATATGAAAAAATACTGTGCCCATTAGTTTGTTGTGCCTCTGTCCAGCAGTGACCCAGAGATGATTCCCGGGGTAAACCTACGATCTCCCATCCACAGGTCTAGATTTCTCTTGAACAGAGTCAGCGAGGTGCTCTGCCTCACATGGACCGGGATTTTATTCCACAGCATAGGGAGTCTCTGAGTGATACATCTATCCCTCCAGCACGTCCTATTTATATCCGTGCTAAGGTTTAAGTCGCTTGCTCTAGTGGTTTTGGTGGATTTGGATTTTTTGAGGTGGAGCATGTCCATTAATTCCGGGTTGGACATGGCCTTGTATGTCAGGCACATGTCACCTCTGAGCAGACGGTATGCGACTGAATAGAGCTGGAGTTTCTTCAATCTGGCAGCATATGACAGATTTTGGAGTCCCTTTATCCTTTTGGTGAGGAACTTTTGGGGTCTCTCCAATTGCTGCAGATGTCGGGTGAGATACATCCCGAATGGGGCATTGTACTCGATCATTGGTCTGATAAGTGAAGAGTACAGGGGAACAATGACCTCACTAGATCTGGATGTAAATCCCTTCATGATCAGGTGGGCAATGTAGAAGGTCTTTCTAACCACTTTAGCAATGTGAGTGTCAAAAGAAAGGCCACTGTCAACCTGGGTCCCCAGGTCCCTGATAACCTCTTCTGTGCTTAGTGGATTGCCACCTATATGGTAGCTTGGGGTTACCTTGTTTTTCCCGAAGGGTATGACTATACATTTTTTAGCGTTTAACTTCAGGCCATGGCTCTGGCACCAGCTATCTGTTTCCGTGAGTCCCTTCTGAAGGATATCAGTGTCCGATGCACTTTCCACTATGGCGCCCAGTTTGCAGTCATCTGCAAACTTTGTCAGTAAAGTCCTCCCATGTTGGCCTGTACTTCTGAGAAGTAGATGCCAAACAATAGGGGGCCAAGGACCGAGCCCTGTGGGACACCACTTGTGACCGGCTTGGAGTCTGACACAGCGCCAGCAACTCTAACCCTGTGGGTTCTGTCCTTAAACCAGTTTGCAACCCATCTTGTGACATATGGGTTTACATTTAAGCTGGTAAGTTTTTCTACAATACCCGAGTGGGGTATTGTGTCGAAAGCCTTTGCAAGGTCAAGGTAGGCTGTATGGACTGCCTTTCCCTCATCAATGGCCTTGGTGACTATTTCAAGAAGTCGACCAAGTTCAAAAGGCATGATCTTCCCTTGACAAAGCCAAACTGGGTCGGGTCCAATGTCTGCAAGTCCCCTATATCTTTGTTTATGAGCTCCATTATGATCCTCTCCATAGCTTTGCAGACTAGACTTGTTAAGCTTATGGGGCGGTAATTACCAGGGTCCGAGGCGCCACCTTTGTGGAGTGGGACCACAGTTGCCGCACGCCACTCCTTGGGCACGTATCCTGTGGTAAGGCTGAGATTAAACAGCTGCCTTATGTGCGGGTTTAATTCCTCATTTAGCTCGTGGTAGCACACAGCCGGGGACACCATCCGGTCCCATTGATGCTGTGTTTTTAGCTTTAGAGAGAGCAGCTTTCACCTGCGCATTTGAGATGTCCGGGAGGCTACACTGCTGGGATAGTTATCTCTCCTTTAGGGGAGAGGGGTGAAGTTTGCACTGAACCTGTCTGCCAGTATGTTGGCAATGTCTGTGGGTTCAGTGATTTTGTATCATTTTGGACTAATTCTGAGCATATCTGTGAGTTTCCACCCAGGTTCCTAACATAGCTGAAAAAGGCCTTATGATTGTCCTTTGAATCCATGGCAATTTTTCTCTCAAAATTGGCCTTAGTTGATTTTATGAGTGCTCATATTTTTACTAATAATGATCAGGGTGACTTTCCTTTTTTGGATTTTGTTCTATCATGTAATGGCTTTCTCCTCTTATTGTAAAGTTTGTTAATGGCTGGGGTCCACCAGACTGGACGTTTGCCCTTTGTGGAAAGAGTCTTGGTTTTATTTGGGATTGCCTGATCCATGCAGTCCTGGAGGTGTTCATAGAAGGCATTTGTAAGGGCTTCCGCAGTTTGGGTTGTGGTTTCCTCTGACTCAGGGGCCTTGAAGGATACCACACCAGTCTTGAGTAGTGTGAAGTTTGCTTTAGAGAAGTTCTTCACTATGGTCTTTTTTGTTTGGGGTGGGGGCGGGATGTGGATTTCCAGTGAGATTAGTTTATGATCAGATCTCACCAATGAGGATATACTTCCGTGTGGAGCATTTTGTCCCCATGTTTGTGACAATGAGATCTAGTATATTTTCTCCTCTCGTGGGAACAGTGACTAGCTGTTCCATGGCATTTGAATTTATGAACTCCAGGAACCATTGGGCTAGAAAGTTAGGGCTTGAGTAATGTTCCCAGTCTATATTCGGGTAGTTGAAGTCACCCAATATGATGGTGTTTGGAGATACATTTATACCCTCCAGTGTCTTCAGGAAGGCTGTGTGGGGTTCCTGAGTTTGAGAGGGTGGCCTGTAGCATGCTACAATTTGTAGAGCAGTTTTGCCTATTGTTAGTTGCACCTGGATGGTTTCCGAAGCTTCATGCGTTGCCACCAACCTGGAGGTGTGAGTATCCTTTATGAATATGGATACACCCTCCTTTTGTGGAGTGGTCCGGGTTTTGGGGCCGGAACGCATGATATGAGGTAAAACCTAATAGTGCCGGGGTGCTCTCAGGAGCCTTGAACCAGGTTTCAGTTACAGCACAGACATCGATGTTCTCCATACTAAGAAGGGCCTCGAGTGCGTGCATTTTGAGATTTAGACTTCTGGCATTGAGCAGCATTACCCTCAATTTCTTCCCATTTTGTTTTCTAGGGTGGTAGGTTTAGAATTTGAGCCTTGCCTAAAAAGGCACTATGGGGTGGCAAGAGCCTAGCCAACCGGAATCCCAGGGGTGACAGGTGTTTCGCCTCGGCGGTAGCGTGGCTTGTCAAGCTACGTCATCCCAGGCAGACAGACATCGATCCCTTTTGAATGACACCCCAGACATTAAGCCAATTGTTAAAGCTGATCATCTTGTTCTATATTGTGGCATCATTCTTGGTGAAGGAAGGATACTGCTCAGGTTAGGTTTATACCCGCCTGGGCCAGTACAATCAGAGAGCCCCTCTATGTCTCTCTTCATGCAGTCCAGGAGGCATGCCCCAGGTCGCTCACACTAGCACGGACAATGACTGTGTTACATTTGTACCTGCTGTGAGTGAATCTTGAGTGCCTGTGTTAAGGTGGTGATTCTAGCGCCCGATAGGCAGCTTACTGTGACCTCTCCTTGTTCAGCCTGGTGAGTGGGACGTCAGTGTGTCTGATCATGGAGTCACTCTATGACAAGTATGTTTGGTGTTGTATTTGGCCTTAAGGGCTGTGACTGCTTTGCACACTGCCTTTGTGGTTTAAGTGTGTTGCTTGTGGGTGTCTTGAGGCAGCAGTTGTTTGGGTGTCTGCTTTTGGAGGCCTCTGCTGTTTGTGTACCACCAGAGCCCGAGTGTTCCTTGTGTTTATGTGTTTGATTCAGTGGAGTGGTAGCATTATGTGAGGCTGGTTTTGTGGTGTGTAGTTGCTTCCTCCTGTCTGGTCTTGCTGTCCTGAGTTGAGAGCTCAGCCCAGTTTGGCTAAGCGGCTGCTTCCGCAAGACTAAGCTAGTCCTACATGGAAGGATAGTGAATCTGGGGGATTATCTAGGCAGGTGCATTTGTATTTCATTTATAGATCCAAATGGAGTTGCTCCCTGAAAGCAGAGGAGTCACTTAGCCTCTTGAAATCATGGAGACGTGTATGCCACACTGGTGGAAAAGTGTTGGTCAGTTATTAGGAGGATACTTTTGCTACTGATTCTTCAACAAATGTTTATCCTATCTTAAGTATTACGCTTATTACTGATATTGTATGGAACCTGGAAATAAATATTTGTGAATGCCTCTGTTTTGACATTTGATATTGTCAGATTTTTTATGCATTACCTATATTTCAGAGAATAACTTCTGCTTATTGTAACATTTCAAATGCATGTGCAGATATGTTACATCCGACAGAAAACAAAATACATTTGAAAACATCCTCAATTTGAAGCAGGTAACAATCAGTTAGCAGAAGCTAAGAGTGAAAAGTGGCAAATGTTCAATTTGACAGACAGAAATGTTTGCTATGTATGATCCCAATAGCTTATAGTTTTAAGGGCTTGGATGCCTTGTATTTTCACAGCTATCAAGTCAGTTAACAGTCATAGAAATGACTTAAGTTTTTTGGTTTGGATCTAATGTACTCATAGTGTCAAGTGAGTCACCAAACAACTGCGATAAAATGATGCCAGTCATCTTTTTTTCTTTCATGATCATTTATTGTCAGTTATTACATTCATCATTAAGTCTAAGGTCACCTTTGTCTGGACATTTCCCAAAGCACAGTATAATTCTACACTTTAATGTAGTCTTGCTCCAACATGATAGCTACATATAATTTTAGTACCACATACATTAAGTATCTCTTTGTTATTCTTCCTACAACTTGAATTAAACCCAGTCACACACACACACACACACACACACACACACACACACACACACACACACACACACACACACACACACACACACACACACACGTGCATGCATACATGCACACATACTCAAGCACACTGTACTTTTCACTGATGTAGACTCAAACCTAGACGTTTTTTTTCAAATATCACAGTGGATAATGTACAAATAACATCTTATAATTGCACACAAATGTTCAGAACTTATACTGAAACAAGCGTAATTTCTGTATATCTGAATTAATGAAATATAACAATACTAATATCTAGTTTATTCACTAGCACTTCCTACAACTGAAGTTCTTATTTTTGCAGGATGATTGTATTTATTCTGAGAAAAATGTTTCCTTCTATGTAACTGCATGCTTAATGACTGTCAGCAAATGTGTATTTAAAATAACCTGTAACAGTCTTTTAACTGTAATTTCCATATCAGATATTTAAACTGTAGTTATTAGTAGTAATCTCAACTTAAATATTTTTTCTATAGCTTCCTAATCTGAGTTGTGTCATATGTTGAAATAACAAATGCACAGTTTATAATACTTAACAATAATCAGGAAAATGGTCTGTACTTAATTCTAGGGCTCTAAATGGAATCTGTTTTCAATAATTTACACTTATGGCTTTTCGCAAGAAGGCCAATACACTAAATTTGTATTTTAGAATGCCTGGTTTGAATCAAAGACACATTCCTACCAGTTGCTCAGGGATGAGCCTTTACATTCCTTTCTACTATGTTGAATGCACTTGCAGTCAGGCAGTGAAATGAAGAAATAATTATATTGGATGTTTCCTTCACAGACTAAACCCTTACAGCTACTCTCATTACACTTTCATAGTACTTGTTTACATTACATGTACTGCTGTGAAACAAATCTTCCTTTTGTCCGACTGATGCAGAAGATGAAAAGAAGATATACTTCACAATGGGTACTTATGCTTTCTTTTGCATTTACTGTTGTGTGTGCTGTTTTTTTTTTTCTCTCACTCATTCAGTCTCTCTTGCTCTGATTTCTTTAGAAAAATAATATCATGCATAGGAATTAAATATTATACTCCCTTGTGTCCATATTAATTTCTATTTTAAAAATTTCAGTTTAGCTACAAAGTACCTTAATTTAGTTGATTAATAAAATAAAAACAGCATCTCAACAGCCTGCTTCTGATTAGAGATATATGCCCCCACTTCACTTTCACATTAGGAGATTAATTTATAAATAGATAGCTACAGATATATAGATATAGATATATAGATGGATAGATAGTAGAATAAAGCAGTACAAGGCTTGTGATTTAAGACAGCTTCAAAGCTCAGAAGGATAAATAAATGAAAACTGTAAAAGATGTTCACTTTTTGTTTGCACGGGAACTTTCATCAACTGTGCAGCAAGGATAGACACCCTGTGATGTGAATCTTGGCTCTAGATGGTTGTCACTGTTAAAGTGACACCCTGACCCCGTGTGCAAAAATGGGAAAAAGTAGGTTCTGGATGGATGGATGGATGAATGGATGGATGGATGTACACATTCTTGATATATATATATAAGTTCAGCAAAATAGTCAAGAAAATAATCTAAAACAAATCATAACAATTGCATCACAAAGTGTGAGCATAAAACATAAGGAAAATGCCATTAACAGCTAAAGTTTGCTTTATTAATATGTCTTGTATATTCACATAGATTTGCAAATGTCCCACAGAAGGAATCAGTAAAGGGAAAATACAAAGATAAAAAAATTACATGCATTATTTCATTTCACCACATTATGGGTTGGTGCTTCATGCCAATGTGAGTCCCTCGGCTTTTCCCGGTTAGGGGTCGCCACAGCAGAACTCCGGTCTGCTAATGATTGGCGGTTTTACGTACTGGCTTGCCACACATGACGCACAACCTTCAACGAAGTACACCCATTCACGCATGTCTCCACGCAGAAGACGCTCTAGCTGAGAATCGAACTGGACAGCATCTTACTGTGAGGTGACAACGCTACCGCAGCACCACGACTGTGGGTGGTGCTTCATGTCAATAATCTTTAGAAATCATTCACCTTTTAGTATATAACTTGCTTCAAATGCATTACTATAGTTTTATTCAATGACTGTGCTGTCACTGATTAAAAAAAGAAGTAAATATTTTGGATTTTATTATATATCCACAAGGAGTTTAACTCTTTTAGGGATCTATTTTCTCATATACTATTTTCTTTTGCTGTATTACAATTATCTACATTTTTAGATTTTAGTAGTGCAATATATGGCCTGCTGTAATACAAGCTAGTGGACAATTTCAAATTTCTCCAGAAATGTAACATTTCCTACTACGTCTCATTAGAAAAACACAAGCACACAGTTACTGGCTCTAGTTTTAGGAAAATTGTATAGAACACATGAGTTTAGTGGTGCACATTCATTAGCATAAACAACATATGTAGCTATCTGGTGGATAATAGGGATAAAATGTGCAAAGGTATGCCTTAAATCTCCTTGACACTTTGAGCATTTCCTTCTGAAATTCCTTGCATACTACTTGTATTAATGATCTAAAACTGGTGTGAAGAATATTAGATATCTGTGTATGGCATGTCCTGATAACAAACAACCAGAACATTTTCAACTAGGATATGTCCGAATCACAAAACATCAAACACACATACACGAAAGTGCTTAACATCAAAAAGCGCTTCCATGTATGTG
>NC_056735.1:1262200526-1262210526 GCF_019279795.1 Protopterus annectens | reverse complement strand
TGCAAACATCATAGTCCACGGGGACTCCTATCTGATCTCGTCTGTCAACCTGTCCATCACCATTGCAAATAAGAAAGGGCTCAGAGCTGATCCTTGATGTAATCCCACCTCCACCTTAAATGCATCTGACACTCCCACTGCAGACCTGACCGCTGTCATACTACCCTTGTACATATCCTGTACCACTCTTGCATACTTCTCTGACACTCCCGACTTCCTCATACGATACCACAACTCCTCTCTAGGCACCCTGTCATATGCTTTCTCTAACTCCACAAAGACACAATGCAACTCCTTCTGGCCTTCTCTGTACTTCTCCATCAGCACTCTCAGAGCAAACATCGCATTTGTAGTGCTCTTTCCTGGCATGAAACCATACTAATCATCACCTCCCTTTTTGGAATTAGCAAGGGGCAATTATCACAAACTTCCTCAAGAGTGGATTTACTCACACAAGAATGGGGTGTTTGACATATCCCAATCCCAAACAACATCAACTGACTACCTAGATGATTTAGGGTTGTAATTACTTTTAGGCACCTGTTTACTGAGGTCATGCAGAAGGTGCTACTGGAGACAAGAAAGCCTGCTACTAGAAAATCATATACTAGTAAATGGAAAAGGTTTTCTAATTGGTGCCAACAATATGACCAGCACACATTCAGGGCTAGTGTTTCTGTGGTTTTGCAATATTTGTGTGAGTTACTTTCCTATGGCCTGTCTTACTCCTCTATTAAGGTTCATTTGTTGCCTATTTTAGCATGTCTGCCCATGGATCACCTGCACTCAAGGCACTCCTTTGCCAAAATGTTTTTTAAAGGAGGTCACAAGAAAAAATGTGGATCCTCCTTGGGATCTTAATTTTGTGTTAGAAATGTTCAGCGCTAACACTTGCTCCATTTTAGAGGCATAGCTGGATCAACTAGTGCACCATCCCAGAACCACAAACTCATGTCCCACCCTCTCAGAGGGGCAGAGCCAAAAAAAAATCACATAGGCAAAACTACAAAACTACAGGATGCCAATTGGCTTCTTCAAGGCAGTACTAAATACACACAGTCCCCTCTCAGCACACCAACCAGATGGTCATATACACATGCCCTCCTTCCTGCCCTCAAAAAAACAGGAGCCAATCACCATCCAGTCTCTGCATTTTGCCTCTGACCTTCTTTCCTCAAACTGTAGCAAACTGCTTGATACAGTCTGACCCCAAATAATTTGCAAAATCATTAAAATAAAAGCCTTTGGAACCAGCTCTGTGTAGCAAGTGAGGCATGGGTTCTGTTGGGACTAGGTGGGGGGATGGGAGTGAGCAGCCAAAGCTCTCACACCCCTCCTGTAGGAAGGAGAAAGCTCAACTGGTAACATCTGCAGAATGCAGGTGTATCATTGGGAGCATGAAAAGCCTGATGTGCCCACACTGCAGAGCCTGCTGCTTGTTTTGGTAGTTGCTCATGCATGGAAGCATGCATGCACTTCCTGAAGTATATTAGAGGGATTTCGCTTAAGTGAGTCCACAAGTTCTGTAGACTGGCCACTCCCTACCAGTAAAATGCAGAACAATACAAAATTCACTTGAAGTAACTTAAATAACCAAAGTCAAACATTAATAAAACCACACTTCACAGGCCTTTAGCTTTTTCAACATTCAAAGTCAAAGTCAAAGTAAACTTTATTGTCATACAGATCAACACAGAGGAAAAAGTGCATATCACTGCACAAAATTTTGATACTCAGACTCGTAACATATGAATGACATTTTACAGTAGGAAGATAGATTAAATTAATAAAAAATTAAATTAAAAGCAAAATAAGATCCAAAAAAGTGATTAAAGTAAAACAAATTTGAAATCACTATTTACATCAGAAACACAACAAATACAACAGCAGGAATAGCGTCAGTAGAAATATAAGGATATGCAAAAAACAGTACTATAATAAATAAGAGAGGCACAAACGTCAACTTACCTACCACCGATATATACCATAAACATACAGTTCACAATTGTCCTAGTGCAGATAGAGATATAAGAAGTGAGCTATTCAGAGAGTTTATGTAACAACAATGGCATATTGCATACAAATGTTTTATCCATGTAGCACGTTAGGCTATGGGTTTGTTATTCAGCAGTCTGATAGCATGTGGGAAGAAGCTGTTATGGAATCTGGATGTCCTGCATCTAATGCTTCTGTAGCACTTCCTTGCTGTCAGGAGTTTGAACAGACCATAAACCAGATGGTGTAGATCCCTCAATAGTTTTTGGACTCTGCCATAGTATCTGTTTGAATATATGTCCTCTAGGGATTGAAGTTTGGACCAATGATTTTTGTGGTCTGTTTAACAATCTTTTCCAGTGCCTTCCAATCAGCTTGAGAGCAATTTCCATACCAGGTATGCTCTCAGTTGTGGCTCTGTAGAAGGTGAGTAGGACCTGTGTTGGGATGTTAGCTCTACAAAGTCTCCTAAGGAAGTGGAGATGTTCTTGGGCTCTCTTTATAAGGTAGCAAGTGTTTGTGCCCCAACTTAGGTCTTGCGAGATATGTACCCCTAGGAATTTGGAGCTATTTACTCTTTCTACTGCAGCACCATTGATGATGATGGGGTGTGTGGCTTATTTACCTTCCTAAAATCGATGATGAGTTCCTTGGTTTTCCCAACATTTAGTGCTAAGTTGTTGTCAGTGCACTAATGAACAAGTTGGTTCACTTCTTCCCTGTAGGCCCCCTCGTCTTCCTTCTTGATGAGGCCAATTGCTGTGGTGTCTTCTGCAAATTTGATGATTCTATTTGACTAATGCATAGCTGTGCAGTATATGTTAGAATGGTGAAAAAAGTGAACTGAGTATGCAACCTTGTGGGATCCCAGTGTTTATGGTGATGCTGTTTGAGTGATGCTTTCCAGCTCAAACTATTTGTGGCTTTTCAGTTAGGAAGTTGAGGATCCAGATGCATATTGTGTTTTCTATGCCCAATTTACTCAGCTTAGACAGCAGTTGTTGTGGAAAAACTATGTTGAAGGCCGAGCTCAAGTCTATGAACAGCATGTGTACATATCAGTCCTTATTTTCATGGTGGTCCAATGTGTGATGAAGTGTTAAGACTAAGTCATCTGCAGCAGAACGATTTGGCCTGTATGTAGATTGAAAAGGATCGAATGTAGCAGGTAGGCAGGATGTTATGTGATCCTTGACCATTTTTTGAAACACTTCATCACTACAGAATAAGTGCAATTGGTTGGTAATGATTTAATAATGCTGGAGATGATTTCTTGGGCAGAGGGATGATGTTGGTGGTCTTAAAGCATCTGGGCACTTTTTCATGACTGACTGAGAGATGCAGTATATTGAAAATGTCTGTGAAGACTGGTGTCAGCTGATCAGCACACCTTTTAAGTAGCTTCCCCTGGGATCCTATCTGGATCAGCTGCTTTGCCCGGATGAACCCTGTGTAGCTTCTTGCGTACTTCTAACAGGTTGAGGTATAACAATGTGGCATCTTCATTTGTGGGTAGTCTCCCTGGTGATGCTCTATTCAATTTCTCCAATCTGCTGAAGTAGATGTTTAGCTTCAAACAGTCTTCAGAATAAATTCATTAACCACCATCAAAACTTTTAAACACTTAAAGATGATCATGTGTTACTGTCATGTGACTATTACACTTTTTCCAGTTTCTATTCCTTTTAAAATATTTACATAATGTATTTCTCCCTTGAGATCTGGAATCACATAAGCATTTAACATAATTTGCCATTTCATCTCCAAAATTCAAGTTCATCATCTTTGTTAACTATTAAAATTATTGGGAATGAAGTCTGCTACATAAAAAAATAAACATTTTAAAAGTTTTACATTCCATAAAATGCATAGCCAATGCATTATTGCTATTTCTTTTTTTAATGCCTATGTATATTCATAAGTCTCTTTTTAATTTACCTGTTAGTTTTTCCAACATAAAATGAATCTCAGGACTGACACTGTGCAAAATACACCCTAAAACAGCATTATAAGTGAAATATCCCTGAACAATGTAAAACCTCTTTGTTGACTCATAATAAAATTTGGAACTATTAGATATATATCCACATATGCAACAATTCAAACATTTGCATGTTTCGGTTTTCTGTTGTTGTTTCCAGTATTCTCTAAACTCTTAGGTTTATATTCAAATATATTTTTATGTTTCTCCCTTTTTTATTTATTAACAAAGATTTTTACCCAACTAAAGTAACTGCCTCTTCATTTCCAGCCAAAATACGCCAATTATTTTCAGTAATATTCTTTATGATCTGACTATCTATCGAAAAAACAAATGGCATGGTAATAAACCAATCATTATCCACATGTTCACCCTTTTCCTTTGCAAAAACCTTATTTGAAATTCTATTAATGCATTATTTATAGTTTTTTTTCACTCCCTAATAGCTGACTTACACCAGGAAATGAATGGGCCAGAGGGCTGTCACCCCAAAAGATGAACTGATGGGATAATTAGGTACAGGGTGCCTTTGGGCTTATTTATCCCGTGGACTAAAAACAAAAAATAAATAAATAAAAGTACAGGTCAGTTACAGGATGAATAAAAACATTTACGATATTAATATAATTATTAAAATGAACAAGCATTTCATTTGAAAACACCATTTCTTTTCTTAACAGAATCAATACTGCATTGTCCTGTTTACCCTCAGATATAGCTACTGTACATGATTTGCTGTGATTTAATATGTGGATAACATGAAAAAGCATCAGTTATTCATGATCTACCAAATCTTTTATTTGATGGAACAATAACATGCAATTTTCATTTTATTTATATAGGGTAACATAAGAGTTACTTTACACTGAGGAAAGTGTCTAAAAGCATAAGAGGTTTGCTGTTTCTTCAATGACAATTTGCCATTGATAGAAAAGAATATGCTTTCTGCTCTGTGTTTTTACATAAACATAAATAACAGTATCTATGGACTATATCATTTTTATCACAATAAGCAATTGGACAGTTTTCTGTGATTTTGGATTTATTTTTAGTGAATTCTTGCTTACATCTATGAAAATGGGCTTGGATATCTCTGCATTTACTAGTGGTTTGCTTTTATTTGGAACCAGGGTTCATACACATGTTTTATAAGAGAGCAGATTGCTTGACTGCACTTTGTCACTACATAGCAGTGCACAGCAAACATGTCTAAGTTGTGACTTGCTGTTGTCACTAGGCAGAAAGCTGTGCATGAACAGGGGATGAACTAGTTAGGTGAGAATGAAAGGAAACACAAGTGAAACAGATTTAATTAACTATATGAAGAAGGGCAAGGAAGTGGTCTTGCACAGTTAGGAATAAGGATGCAGAAGCAAATGCACTAACAAACATAATTATGTGTTTGCACCATTGTACCTAATAACATCATTTTGCAAGATATATATATCCCTTCCTTGTCCTGTATATTATTACGTTTAAAAGCCATTAGCAATACAGGAGTGTAGTTCTCCTAGTACATTCACTTCTTCCTTTTAAAACTTTTTTTTCCTGCTAACCCACTCTAAACTTAACTGCTAACCAGTTTTCTCAGTACTGTGCCTGGCTGATTGTTTGTAGCATTCCCACCTATTCCAACTGGAAAGCCTGGCAAAAAAACAAAACACTCTAACTTCACACAATATAAACAACTTCGCAATCAGGCCAAACCCTTAGTTATCAAAAACAAAAAAGAATATTTCCAAACTATCCAATAACAACATAGACTAAATCCCAAAAAATTCTGGGGAGCCATCAACTCCCTTCTCCATCCAGGAACTAATAATAACCCATGTCCAAACCCAGAAAAAACACCATCTGAGCTAACCCCCCTCTTTAACACATACTTCATTGACATCATCACTAAATTTACTTCCAGCTTCCCAACCATCAACACTGACCCACCAGGGACACCTTTAGCATATTCCCCATCTAATCTTCTCCCCCCTACACACTTTCACCCATAACCACCTCTACCATTAAAAAACATCTTCTCAAACTCAAACCCTGTACCAATGCCCCAGATAACTTACCTGCAGAATACTTGCAACTTTCAGCTTCCTCCATGGCATATCTCATTAGCATCCTCCTCAATAGGTCCATTAAAGAATTTTACATACCTGATATCTGAAAAAAAAAGCATTTGTCCTTCCTCTCCATAAAGGTGGCAATAATTCTGACATCCCTAACTTCCATCCTATTGCCATTCTCTCCCCCATCTCAAAAATACTAGAGAAATGTATTCATTCTCAGTTGCTTTCCCATCTGGTAAAACACCAAATCCTTTCCCCCAGTCAACATGGCTTTAGGCCTGGATATATCACCAACACTATCCTCATTTTCTTTTTGGATACCATAAATAGGACTCGAGATGTTTGCTCCTTAGTTTCAGCACTCTTTCTTGATTTATTCAAGGCTTTCAATACTATATCCCATTCCCTTTGGCTTACTAAACTCTCTGACCTAAACCTATCTCCCTCTACCCTTCAATGGGTTACTTATTACCTCAGTAATAGGCAGCAATCCACTATATGGCAACACTCCTCTTCCTCTTTCCTAAATACTAATACCAGTGTTCCCCAAGGTTCAGTACTGGGTCCCCTCTTATTCAGCATATTTGTTTACTCTTACCCATTGCTACCCTGCTGTAGTACCGCTCAACTCAGCTCACTCCCACTCTACTCCACTCTCATCTGCTCTTCACTGCACTACACCACACAACATCTCAAAAGCTTTTTCTTGCACCAAAACCTGGATGTCCCAGAACCATCTCATCCTCAACCCCAATAAAACAAAATGTTTAATATTTACCCCAACTAAATCTAACCCTGTTGACAAGTCTCTGTTTTCCATTCACTCCCAAACCAACACTATCATTGAAGCTGTCCCTAGTACCAAATTGCTAGGTGTCATGATTGATGACAATTTAACTTTGACTTTCACATCTACAGCAACATAAAAACAACTACCAAAAACTGGGTGCCCTATATAGTCACAACTATTTTCTTAGCCTCTCTGCTAAAAAAGCCCTGGCCTCTTCCTTCCTGCTTCCTACTTTGCTATATGGTGCTCCCATCTTGACCAATCTTCAGTCCTCCTTGAGAACAAAACTTGACTCTTGCTACAACAAAGCCACCAAATTGGCTACTAATGCAAAATTTTCCACCCATCATTGTCCTCTCTGCTTCGACTAAATTGGCTAGAACTCCCACACTGTCTCTCTTTTCTACAATTAACTACAGCTCACAAGCTCAACTATCACCCAAAAACCTGTCCTTCCCTTGCCTCCATACTGACCATGTACCATCCTAACCGACACCTCAGGTCAGAAAACAAAATGTTACTGTCCATCAAGAAACCCAAGTTATCAGCCGGCCAAATGTTGTATACCTATACTGTCTCCAAGGCATGGAACAATCTTCTCCCTGCACTCAGGATTATCTATAATCCTGCCCTCTTTAAAAAATTACTCAAACTACATCTATCCTCTCATTGGTTGTCCTCCTGTACCCTAAAACACAACCCCAACACCTGACTTATCTTCCATGTGCTTCACCTTTAATTTTTCTATTACTATCATTTCCTTTCTCTTCTCTCTGCCTGCCTACTACATACTGGCCCATTAGTTTTACTTCTTTCCTTCCTTAGCCCTCTATTCTTACACTGACTATAACTTTCCTCTGCTATGATCCTTGCAGATATATTTTACACTAATGTGTGATAGTATGTATGCCTGTTGTTAAGTCTATTTTACCATGATTGCAATTCTACTGCTTGTTATTCTTACGTGTATTAATATTTTATATGTATCGAGTGTATGAAATTATTGTGGAGCTTTTCTCCCCAGGCCTCCAATGAAAATGGGTTAATTCTAGGCCCAGTGGACTATCCCGGTTAACAAATGCAATAAATAAATAAATAAATAAATAAATGATGCAGAAGCAGCTACACTAACATTTAGGCATATTTTTCTCTGTATATATATCTATATCTATCTATCTATTTATATATGTGTGTGTGTGTGTGTGTGTGTGTGTGTGTGTGTGTGTGTGTGTGTGTGTGTGTGTGTGTGTGTGTGTGTGTGTGTGTGTGTGTGTGAGTATCTATATATCTTTATACATATCTATATATATCTATATCTATACATACATACATATAGATATGTATATAGGAGGGGATGACAACACTGAACTTTCACAAGACCAAAACTGCACATTACTATTTTTTTTTTTTTACAGGGAACAGAAACACTTGACCAACATTGAACCAAAAGACACACTGCAGTATGTTAAACCCACCCAGCTGGAGAGCTACACCCCCCCACTCCCACCAATGTGAGTGGCTGTGCCTCCCACCCCCCCAAATATATCAACTCCAAGATCACACTACATTGTGAAAAAGGGCAATCAGCATGCAGGCAGTGATTTTTGCTACAGAAACTCCAGACTCACAGCAACATCTGTTAAGGAGAGGAGGATCTTACCAGCTTCTATGAGACCATGCCTGGGACACAGAAGTGTACAATAGATATGGTGTGGCTGGGACGAATTGCACCACACGACAATGCCAGAGTCATGTAAGTGACATGAAAAGACAGGCCTTGCTGTAGGCACATGAAGTAGGTATAGTAAGGACAGGAAGTGGGGTGGCCCTCCTAGGACAACACTCACTGATGATGAATAATTCCCAACGTGCATACATGGTGATGACAGTTCCAGGAGTGACTGGAAAACATGCATCTCTCCATAAGTGTAGCACTTTACATTAACTGTATTAAGCCAATTACAGATGAAGACGCAAAATAAATAAATTAACCAGATGTTTCTTCTACTGCCATACCAATAATTTGACCAGACACACAACACACACCCACCTCCCTCCTGCCTAGCCATTCGGGTCCCATTTCTGTGCCCTGACCGTTCTCCCTTTTGTAAAAAATAAATAAGAAGAATTTCTTCTTATAAACTGTAGCAAACTGCTTACTACAAATGTAGCAAACAGTTGCTAAAGTTTCTACCTTGCCTGCACGGAACGCTATGGTACTTAAGTTTTATGTAAAAAAAAACATTTTCTTAAAAATTTTAACAAACTGCTGCCAGCACGGAGTGCTACAGTGCTCAGACTTTAGTTACAAAATTTTTTTTTTCTAACTTTTGAACTATCACAAAATGTTTGATGGGGTCTATATTAAATTCTCGAAAGCCGACAATGTCAAATCTGACATTGTCGACACGAGAATAACGAAATTGCGGAACATCGAACAAGTAAATGGAAATCTCCGTATGGGGAGATTTCCATTTACTTCAATGTAGTGCGGTCTTGGAGTTGGTAGATTTAAGCAGCAGGGTGTGTGGGGGGTGCAGGGTGGGTTGCCCCTCTGCCTACACCATTTAGTTTTTTTTTTTTGTTGTTTTTATTTTTTTTTTCTGAACATTCAATGTTTTAACAGTTCGATCCCTAAAGGTCGACCTTTAGTGATTCGAACTGTTAAATATTCAATATTCTAATATAGACCCATCTGATGCAGTTAGCAAGCAGTTGTTACAGCTTAGATCACACGCAGACAACTACAGTGGTCAGGTTTGACTGCAACTGCAATGCTAGCTTTTAAAAGCCAGTATTGTATTAGATAGTGGGATGAGCTAACCTCGTCCCCAACCCTTTGTGCCTAGAGTAGTTGCCCCTTTTGCCATGCCCTAGCTATGCTACTGCATCTCTCATAGAGATCAGCCATGGGAGTAGCCTTAATTTATGACCTACAAGATGACTCTTCCCAGACTGATACGAGGGAGTTCACTCTGACCACTGCCTATATGCTCCATAGATACATTGGGAAATCAGAAGCGAGGTCCAGAAAGCCCAGGAAAGTCTATCATATTTGCCAGAATGAATCCAGCTGTCATTAACATGCATACTAATGCGCATGAGGAAATTACTGTGTGAGCCCTATCACATAGTTATGCACTCTACTCTACTCTGTATCCACAA
>NC_056735.1:1262182791-1262200026 GCF_019279795.1 Protopterus annectens | reverse complement strand
ACCCCCCTAAACACCCCAACCCACTTAGAAAAATGCATAGAGGCAGTTGTCTCATCAGAGCCAAGTATCATGATAAATTCCAGTACCGTACATAAACTCTACAACAAAATAAAGTCCTTATATTATATAGCAGATCTAAAAGTCATTTTTCAAGGAAAATATCTAAAGCATAAAAAATGAATAAATAAAAAAACATCATCAGGTGCACTGAAGATGAAGTTAGGCTAATCATTGATGGCACAGATAATTATAAGTCATTCATTACCTGTGTTAGAAAACTAAGAAATAATACCCTGTATTGCTTTTAACTTATTCAAATTGATGTCTCCAATTCTGACCCAATAGACATGGCCAACATTATTGCAAACAAATTCAGTGCCAACTTTACTCCCGACTTCTGTCTAAAGCCCTGAAATGCCTGAATCCCTTAATCCACCAATTTTCTCTTAATATCATTTACTGGAAGTGATAATCAAGACCAAAAGTATTTCTTCCATGGGGTCTGCCAATATATATGGTTACTTAATTAATAGCACTTAGCATGCCCTTGCAGACCCACACCTTAAACTGTTTAACCTATATTTAATTACTGGATTCATCCCTGATGAGTGATGGACTACAGTCATGATGTCCCACCATAAGGGTGGCCTTACAACTGACCTAGATAACTACATAGGTTCATAGGTTGATACTAGGCTATCTGCCCTAGGGCATTTATAAGCCTAGCTAGACTGTGTTTGGCTTTCGCCACCCTTTTAGATTAGTTGACTGTGCCTCTGTATAGTAGGTCACAGAAGACAGCCCTTTTAAGGGTAGTTTACTGTGCCTCTGTCTAGTAGGGACACAGAAGGGATCCCAGGGATAAACCTACGATCTCCCATCCACTCGTCAAGATTTCTCTTGAAGAGGGACATTGAGGGGCTCTGCCTAACATGGATTGGGATTTTGTTCCAGAGTGAGGGAAGCCTCTGGGATATGAATCTGTCCCTTCAGCATGTCCTATTTATTTCTGTGCTGAGGTTTAAGTCCCTGGAGCGTGTAGCTCTAAGGGATTTGGATTTCCTGAGGTGGAGCATGTCCATTAATTCTGGGTTGGACATGGCTTTATATGTCAGGCACAGATCGCCTCTGAGTAGGCGGTAAGCAACTGAGTAGAGCTGGAGTTTCTTTATCCTAACTCGTGGGGCATCTGTTTGAGTCCCTTGATCCTCTTGGTGAGGTACTTTTGGGGACTTTCCAGTTGCTGCAGGTGTCGGGTAAGGTACATCCTGAATGGGGCATTGTATTCAATTATGGGCCTGATGAGTGATGAGTAGAGGGGCACAATGACCTCTCTTGATCTAGATGTGAACCCTTTTGTGATAAGGTGGGCTATATAAAAGGTCTTTCTAACCACTTTGGCAATGTGATTGTCAAAGGAGAGATTGCTATCTACTTGGGTCCCCAGATCCCTAATTACTTCTTCCGTACTTAATGGATTGCCACCTATGTGGTAATTTGTGGGCACTTTGTTTTTCCCAAAGGGGATGACTATGCACTTTTTGGCATTTAGCTTTAGGCCATGGCTCTGGTACCAGTTATCCGTCTCTGTGAGACCCTTTTGGAGGTTGCTTGTGTCAGTTGGCGAGTCGATTATGGCACCCAGTTTGCAGTCATCTGCGAACTTGGTCAGCCATAGTCCTCCTGTGTTAGCCTGTACCTCAGAGAAATATATACTGAACAAGAGAGGTCCCAGGACTGAGCCTTGTGGGATGCCACTTGTAACTGGTTTAGAGTCTGACATGGCACCTGCAATTCTGCCCATGTGGATTCTATTCCTGAGCCAGTTTGCAACCCATCTTGTGACATAGGGGTTGCTATTTAAGCTGGTGAGCTTATTTATGATGCCCAAGTGGGGTATTGTGTCGAAGGCTATTGCGAGGTCCAGGTAGGCTGTGTGGATTACCTTCCCTTCATCTATGGCCGTGGTGACTGTTTCAAAGAAGTCGACCAGGTTCAAGAGGCAAGATCTGCCCTTAACAAAGCCGAATTGGGTAGGATCCAGTGTTTGGAGGTTCCCAATGTCTTTGTTTATGAGTTCCATGATGATACGCTCCATAGCTTTGCAGACCAGGCTAGTCAGGCTTATAGGGTGATAGTTCCCGGGCTCCATTGTGGCACCAACTTTGTGGACTGGGACCACTGTTGCTGTATGCCATTCCTTGGGTACATATCCTGTAGTAAGACTGAGATTGAACAGTGACTTTATGTGAGGGTTCAGTTCTTCTTGGAGCTCGTGTAAGACACAGCCTGGGACACCGTCCGGTCCCATTCATGTTGTGTTTTTTGCTTTGGGGGGGGGGGCAGCTCTCACCTGTGCATCTGTGATGTCAGGGAGGCTACACTTTGTTGGGATAGACTTTTGCTTTTTGGGGGGGGAAGGGGGGAGAAGTTTGCACTGAACCTGTCTGCCAGGATGTTGGCAATGTCTGTGGGTTCAGTGTATTTTTTGTCATTTTGCACTAACTCAGAGCATATCTGGGAATTTCCACCCAGGTTCCTGACATAACTAAAGAAGGCCTTGTGATTATCTTTAGCATCTTGTGCAATTTTTCTTTCGAAGCTGGCCTTAGATGATTTTATGAGGGATCGTAGTTTCTTGCTAGTACTGATCAGAGATGCCTTCCCTTTTTGGAATTTTGCTCTATCATGTAGTAGCTTCCTCCTTCTGTTGTATAGCTTATTTATGGCTGGGGTCCACCAGACAGGTCTCCTGCCTTTGGACGATTGAGTCTTGGTTTTATTTGTGATAGCACGATTCATGCATTCCTGTAGGTGTCCATAGAATGCGTTTGTAAAGGATTCTGCGGTTTGGGCCGTATTTTCCACTGGCCCGGGGGCTTTGAAGGATTCCTCCTCGGTTTTGAGAAGTGTGAAGTTTGCTTCTGAGAAGTTCTTCACCGTGAAGACCTATTAGTCCTACATGCTTCATCTGCAAAGCCATACAATGTATTATGACTGACCTCATAAACTATAATATCAAGAAACAGTATATGGATTCCAGTAACTGAGAGGAAAAAACAAAACAAATGTACTGAAAGGTGTTTAAAATAAGTTAAACATTTAATGAATATATAAAGTTAAAAAAAAAACAAAAGGATGGAAAAATAGATGAAGCTTTAACTAGCTATCAGATGAACTGATAAAACTGCAAAAGTCAGGGGCTGAAATGGAAAAAGTATGAGTGTGACAGCTGTTTCAGAAAATAGGGGCGTTAGAAGACATAGAATGCAGAGAAAACCTGAGATTTTCTGCTGTACCAGTGGAACTGGAAGGTACAAACTGCATTAATTTTATGAACGTACAAGTAAGAATTTTATTTGACTTGACCCCTAACAGTCTAGCTTTGTGAAGTGCAGATCCTGTCAACAGAACCTGGTAAACATCTTTGAAAGGGTTACAGAGTCTGTAGATTACAGTCATGTGGTACATATGATGCATCTTAACCTAGTCAAGGCCTTTGACACCATTTGTTATGGTGGCATCATACAGACTTTAAACATGTTAAAAAAACAGCCCATATATACTAAGATGAACAGCAAACTGTCTGAAAGACAAAACCCACACAGTGCGAGTTAGAGGACCATCATCAAAATGAATGAAAATGACCAGTAGTGCCCTTTAGGAATTAGAAGTTATGTACTCACCATAACGTTCCATCTGAGTAGGTGACTTCATTCGGATGCAATCTGTGGGGTATCGGATCCAACCTCGGATCCGAGCCGGCAATTCAAAAGCTTAGGCTCCGAGCTCCTAGCTCCTCCCTCTTACCCATAACCCCTTGCCAAGCCCTGACTGACCTCAGATTGAGTTTGCCTCAAAATACTGACAACAGTACACTAAAACAGCATAAATACTCGCTCTATAAAGGTCAGGGATGGAGGATGGTTGCACCCGAATTCAGTCACCTACTCAGATGGAACGTTATGGTGAGTACATAACTCTAAGTCTGAAGCAGGCAGACTTCATTCGGCTACAACCTGTGCGGCTGTGTCCTTAGCTACCCGAATTTTGGGCTGCCGTCATGGAAGGATGTTCCAGAGCACCGCTGAGCCAAAGGATGCTCTTCCTCTAGAAACAACATCCACCTTGTAATGAGAAATAAAAGTATGAGGCGAGGCCCAAGTAGCTGCCGCAGATATCATCCAATGATACACGGGACTTAAAGGCGGCTGACGTGGAAACTGCCCTAGTAGAATGAGCCGTAACCCTCTGAGGAGCAGGTCTACCTGAAGTGTCATATGCCTGCAGAATACAATTAGCAATCCACTTAGATAGTGTGACTTTAGATACTGCTTTACCCAGAGCAAATTTAGCAAAGGAGGCGAACAGCTGATCTGATTTCCTGTGGCCAGCTGTTCTGTTAATATAAAAACGTAATTGTCTATGAACATCCAAGGAATGCAATTTGTATTCTCCTTTGTTTGAGTACTTGGGAAAAAACACAGGTAAATTGATTGACTGGTTAATATTGGATTCAGAAGAGACCTTCGGAAGAAAGGAAGGATTGGTCCTGAGGCACACCCTATCAGGGAAGAAAGAAAGGTAAGGCGGTTTGGCCTACAGAGCCTGAAGCTCAGACACTCTTCTGGCTGAAGTGATAGCTACCAGGAAGGCAGTCTTCCAGGAAAGGTACTTTAAATCAGTAGAAGCTGCAGGCTCGAAGGGAGGAGCAGTAAGGGCTTGCAGAACTAAAGACAAGTCCCAGGGTGGTACAACCTCCTTGACTGGAGGTCTCAACAAAAAAACTCCTTTGAGAAATGTTTTGCATAATTTCGCTGTCATAAGGGGAGCTGTGTCATGACCAATGTGATAATGCGAGATAGCTGCCAATTGTACCTTAATCGTGGAAGAACTAGCCCCTTGATGAAAGAGGTCTGTTAGAAAATCCAGCACCGCTGACATAGGTGCCGAGAAAGGATCCAAAGTTCTCTGTACTGCCCATATAGAGAATCTCTTCCATTTACTCCGATAAACCTGCCTGGTGGAAGGTTTATGAGCTGCCACTAAAATGGCCTTGACCGGTGATGAGATACCGGGAGTCCTAATTAAGGATGGAACTGGAGCAGCCAAGCTGTCAACTTCAGGGTCCATAGTTGGGAACTGACATTCCCAGAGGGTGAGAGATGAGATCCAAAATTGGATCCAGAATCCATGGTGGATTGATTTTGTGAGACCATACGAAGGGGAACCAAGGTTGTCGAGGCCAGAATGGGGCAATGAGAATCATTCTGCTCCCCAAACTGTTGGCTTTCTGCAGAAGCCTCTGCATCAGAGGAAGTGGAGGGTAGGCATAAAGGAGACCGGGAGGCCAAGCATGCACCAGAGCATCTCGAACTCCCCTGGTGGGGAAGCAGAGCGAAGAAATTGTCGCATTTGGCGTTTGAGGAGAGGCAAAAGATCGCAACAGGGTTGCCCCCAAACGCAAAATCTTCTTCGCTACTTGAGGATTGAGAGACCACTCGTGTGGAGAAAGGATGGTGCGACTGAGCTTGTCCGCAAGGATGTTGGACTTTCCCAGAATGTGCGTTGCTACCAGAAAGCGTTTGGTGAAATTGCCCATTCCCAGACTCTCATGGCCTCTCGACAAAGGGTAAGACCTGGTTCCTCCTGTTTGTTGATATACCAGACTACCCGACATGTTGTCTGTCTGAATCATAAGAGTCCCTGAAGGAAGAACGTGGTGAAGTGCTTGCAACGCTAGGAGCACCGCCCTCATTTCCAGGACATTTATATGCAATGACGTCTCTGTGGGATTCCACGTGCCTTGGACAATCTTTCCCGCAGAATGCCCCCCCCACCCGAGGCAAGAAGCGTCCGTGGTCACTGTGGCTCGGGGAAATGCAGCGCAAAAAGGTCTCCCTGCTAGGGGCTCCGGAGAAAGAAGCCACCAAAGAAGGGAGTCCCTGCATGCTCTGCTGATCGCAATCGGAGCATTTAGAGAAGAACAAAGAGGGGACCACTGAACCTGAAGGGTCCATTGAAGAACCCGCATGCGTAAACGGGCATGAATGAGAAGCGAAATAGCTGCCGCCATAGAACCTAGGGCCCTCAGGACCGAAGCTGCAGTTGAAGATGGTTGCAGGATCGCTGTCACATGACACTTCAGGCTGGCAATACGGTCTGGGGTGAGGAAGGCTCACATTGATCTGGTGTTTAGTCTTCCTCCTATGAAATCTATAACTTGTGTGGGGTTCAGCAAAGATTTCTCCCAGTTGATCGTGATGCCCAGCCTTGGTGCTAGTTGAAGAAAGTAATCCCTGGCTGAGCACAGAAGATGCCTTGATGATGCCGTCAGGAGCCAGTCGTCCAGGTACGGAAAGACCTGTAATCCCTGGAGCCTCAGGTGGGCCGCTACCACCGCTAGCACCTTGGTAAACACCCTGGGGCTGAGGTGAGACCAAGGGAGGACCCTGAACTGATAATGACTGGCTCCCAGCCGGAAGCGAAGAAACCTCCTGGATCGTCTGTCCATCCGAATGTGGTAGTACGTGTCCTTGAGGTCTATGGAGCACATCCAGTCGTTCTCCCTCAAGAGGGGAAGTATAGATTGCAGGGTGACCATCCGGAACTTTTGCTTGGTTACTGACAGGTTCAGCTGGGAAAGGTCTAAGATTGGTCTTAAGTCCCTCGTCTTCTTTGGCACCAAAAGAACCTGGAGTAAAACCCTAATCCGGTTTGATCTCGGGGCCGCTGGATGGCTCTTTTTCTAGGAGCTGTTCGATTTGACAGCTGCCACCTCCCTTTGGTCGGGTGGAACATCTGGGAGGCTGCGAGATTTGGGAACCTTGAATAGGGGAATTGAATATCCTCTGGATATGACACGAAGCACCCAACTGTCTGTTGTTATGGACTCCCAAGAAGTCAGGTGCCTCGAAAACCGCCCCCCGACTGCCTCCAGAGACGGACAGCCGGGCAACCCTTCAGGGCTGCTGCGTGGGTCTATCAGAGAAAGGTTCTCTGGACCCAAAGTTGCCAGGAGCCCCCTGCCTCTAGCACGACGACCTCCCCGTCCTCCTCTGCCACAGAAGGACTGGTTATCCTGAGCATGTTGGGACTGTTGCGACTTCCGGAACCACATCTTCTTCTGTCCCTTTTGGTTCTTAGAGAAGGACCTCTGGGGAGCTGAGAAGCGGACTCCGACGGCAGACAGCGTCTTCCGTCCTTTGCTCTGGACTAATGTCTCGCGAACAGTCTTGCCAAACAAGGCAGAACCATCGAAGGGGGCATTCGCGAAGGTCGCCTTGAAGGGCTCTGCAAAATCACAATGGCAGAGCCAGGCCTGTCGCCTCATGACTAGGCCTGCTCCGCTGGCTCTAGCGGCTCCCTCAGTAGCATGAGAAAGTAGCCGCATAGATGTATTGAAACTGATCTGAGAGTGGCCATTCGGTGGAGTAAACCTGTTTATCCTCACTCGAGATGGACTCGGGGAGATGCAGCGTATTCTTTAATCAGATCCCGCTGCATCCTAATGACATGTGCCATGTAGTTCAGCGCTCTCAAGGAGAAGGTTGCTGAACTAAAACTCGCTTCCCAATGCGATCCATCGAGGACTCCTTGCCCGGAGGATGCATGGAGGGACTCTCCTGGGCCAATTCCTCTTCGTGGCTGCAGCCATCATCATGGCATCTACTGGGGACCCTTACTCCAGTGGGTGCGGTCCGGAGGGAAAGAATGCGGTCCGGCGCTTAGGGATAGGCTCAATGGTGTCCGGATCCTTCCACGCCCTGATGGAAATAAGATCCACCAGGGGGTCAGCAGGAGGGACACCCAAGAGGTAGAAGGCCCGCCTCGAATGCCTCCAAGAACACAGACTCGTCAAGAAGCCTTGGGGCAGACCACCCCCGATCCTTAACATCTCCATGATGTCTCCAAATGAGACGTCCTCAGGGGTGACCTAGGGGAGCCTTCCCTTCATCCAAGTCTGTGTCTTCAGTGACAGACTCAGGGAGTCCATGTGCCTCCTCTTGCACTTACGCTTCGAGGTACTTCATCGGGGCTGTCTGAGGAGTACTCTTCAGCCGTTGGATGTTCCAAGGGAACCACTTGGGACATCGAGGCGGCTGTCCCTGGGACCGGCTGGTGGGGGCCTGGCCCAACTGCAATGGAGTGCAGGATGGAGCCGTGGCAGGGACCGGGGTCCGGATGTCCTCGACAGTGCCCTTTCCACTACGCCGAAAGCCGAGGGGAGCCAGCTTCTCTAAGCCCGAGCCGACCCCACTCGGATCCGCCGCGGATCAGAGTCGGGCGAAACCGTCCGGATCCGAGACCGGTGTGCTCCGACCTGGACGGGCGAACACACCAGCTCCTCGGATCCGAGGCTCGGCCCTCGGCTCAGAGGTCGGGTCCGGCACCCGAAGCACTCAAGGGATGGGACGGATCCGAGGTGCGCCGACCCATCGGATCCGACCCACCCCGGATCCAAATCTGCCCGGCGCCGACAGCTCCGAACCCGTGGTATGGGTCGGAGAAGGAGCCAAGGCGAAAAAGGGGTCAAGCCCCTCCCGGTTGGGGGCTAGAGCACTCCATTTGCATTTGGGCCTGGATGAATTTCCTCATCATCCGGTCCATATCAGCTTCACTCATTGAAAATGTTGACCTAGTGGAGGCCACCGGCGGACCTAGAGAGCCTCGGAGACCTCCTAGAAGGCTAGCCTCCTCCTCCTCGGGTCCAGGAGAGAACTGAGGGGAGTGGAGCCGAGGAGGAGGAAAGCTAGAAGGCACAGGGAGGCCGCTTAGATGGAGGAGCCGAACTGGAAGTTTTGCTCTTGCCAGGTGCCTCTCCCTGTGCCTCTCCTTCTGTCTTTCCTAGAGGATTCCTTCCTCCGGCAACTTAGAGGGAGGTTGAGTCCCAGCCGGAGGGGAGAACCCACAGCAACAGGTTGTTGAGTGGAAGGGCAGAGGCAGCGGTATCTGGAGGTAAAAGACTTGCCAGCACCAACTTCGACCTCCGCTCCCTCAAAGCCCGGGGGTTGAACCCTGCACAAATGGTACAACCAGATGACAGGTGCTCAACCCCAAGCATTATTGCCGGAAAGTGTGGCCATCCGCTGGGGACAGCTTATGGCCACACTCGGTACATTTCGAGAACACAGCCTTATGGGCTTCAGACATCACAACCCTAAGGCCTACACAAAACACACACAAACAAACTACGCAAAACCCGAGAAAATTAAATAAAAGAGAGAGGAAAGCCTTAAACACACTCAACACTAACTATATCAAGAACGAAAATAAAGATTTTTAAAACTTTTTCTGTCAAAAAATAGTTTCTTATCTTCACCAACGCCAGGAGCTCTGGAATTCCGTAGCTACTTGAAAAGCGGCAAACGAAATCTGAGGTCAGTCAGAGCTTGGCAAGGGGTTATGGGTAAGAGGGAGGAGCTAGGAGCTCGGAGCCTAAGCTTTTGAATTGCCGGCTCGGATCCGAGGTCGGATCCGATACCCCACAGGTTGCAGACGAATGAAGTCTGCCTACTTCAGATTTGGTGTTATGGCTTCTCCTTTTTGGCCTTTACTTCTAGCTCTCCAAGCAAAGATTCAAAACCACTGGCTAACTAAATTTGCAGAAGACTACTAATGGGGGGTTGTTGTTAAGTCACCATCCAAAACCCTCCAGCATGAACTCTTCCTAGTAAGCTACTGACATGCTAAACGTGGGCTTAAACGAAATGATAAAAAGTGTAGTATTAACACTTTTGGTGGACAACTTCTCTTTTCATAATACCATATAGAGAACACACCACTACAAAACAAAAATGAAGTCAGGGACCTAGGAGCTTAGGTTGATAATTCCATCTCTTTTGACCATCATGTCGCATTGATTGTCTAGAAATATTTTTATTTAGCATAGTTAATTGTAAAAGGAATATCTTCAAGGTGTGAAGAGATAACACTTCCTCATACTCAACAATGATCAGACCACTTACTGAGTACCATGCCCCTTCTGGATGCAGCTCACTAAACATATTAAACAATTAGAAAGACCCTGACCCCAAAGGTTCCTAACCAGAAAGATCACTGGCCTAAAGTTCCTGAGCTATCAAGAGAGGCCAAAAGCTCCATCTTTTCATTCAATGTCTTAAACACTTTTGAGGGAAGATCCCTGTCTCACTTACCACACCATAAGAAATACAGCTGTCTTGGACCTCTTGTATCCTCACAATCCCAATGGCTCTACTATTATTAGAACCTTAAATCTTTACCTACAGATAAGTAAAGCACAGTAGAGGGATATGTTTAGAATCCAGTGCCTCCCAGAACTCTGTAATAAATATTCCCCTGCATATTCAGCAGTAAAACACACTATCTTCCTTTAAAAATAACCTAGATGACTTGCTAGGCATTCACAAACTTACTCTGGGATTGACTGGTATGGCCCACCTGCAGAAAGGATATGCATCCTGAGGGATGTTACTGGCAAAGTATAAATTGTCAAAGGATTAAATGGCCTTTAGAGTATCTATGAAATTTGTGATTATGTTGCAGTTATCAATAACAGCAGAGATCTCTACAAGATCACTACAGATGACTTAGTCCTACAGTTACATACATAACTCACTATGACAGGATGGCCTGATAGGACACAGCCAATATGTACACTCATTGGACCATGTTTCCCATTCTGAAACTAACTTTCATGGGTTCAAGGGTTGATATTCAGATATGATAAAGTGTTATTCATACAAGCTACACAGCAATATGTTTACAAAGATACATGCATTGCACATGGACAGAACAAGTGGAAGGGAAGAGCATATGATGTCATGTACTGGTCAAATATGACTGGGCAGCTAAAACAGCTAATACAAAATTGTGAGATATGTGGTATATTCAAAAAATAAAACCAACAGGAAGATCTTACACCACATGATATTCCTTCAGCGCCATAGCTGAAACTAGGAGTAGATTTATTCAGTCACAGGGATTAACACCTTCTGCTTAATGTTTATTACCACTCAAAGTAGACTGAAATATTGCAGTTGAAATGCCTTACTAGTAAATCAATATTTTCCAAACATGGGACTCTGGAACATTCCATATCTGACAAGGGTCACAGTTTATTAGTCAATAATTTCAAGACTGTGCAAAGCAATGAGAATTCACATATATCATATAAACTTCAAGATACCCACACTCAGAAATACATATTGAAATCATTGCCTAATATAAAAGAGTTTTCTAAAGAAGAATGCCATGAGGTGAATTCTAGTTACCCAGTTATAATGACAAGTAATATCATTAATGTCAAGATACACCAGTATTTCAACAAAAATGGTATATTTTATTATGTACAAAATGGCAGCACATATGAGGCAGAAATCTGGACATTCTGCAAAAAATCTGGACAGATGAAATGAACGCTTTTGGTTGTCACTTCTTGAATATTGACTAACTTCAGCACAACCTCTTACTGGTGGAAGACCTCAGTCTAAAATTCCTACATCATTTTTACTGTTAGTATTTGACAGCAAGCAATCAGTGACAAAAAATTGATAGGTTGATAACAGAATTAGAAGTTATGTACTCACCATAACGTTCCATCTGAGTAGGTGACTTCATTCGGATGCAACCTGTGGGTATCGGATCCGATCTCGGATCCGAGCTGGCAATTCAAAAGCTTAGGCTCCGAGCTCCTAGCTCCTCCCTCTTACCCATAACCCCTTGCCAAGCCCTGACTGACCTCAGATTGAGTTTGCCTCAAATACTGACCACAGTATACTAAAACAGCATAAATACTCGCTCTATAAAGGTCAGGGGGATGGAGGGATGGTTGCGAATGAAGTCACCTACTCAGATGGAACGTTATGGTGAGTACATAACTTCTAAATCTGAAGTAGGCAGACTTCATTAAGTCTAACCTGTGGGACAGAGTCCCTAGCTACCTGAATCTTGGGCGGCCGTCATGGAAGGATGTTCCGAGCACCGCTGAGCCAAAGGATGCTCTTCCTCTAGAAACAACATCCACCTTGTAATGAGAAATAAAAGTATGAGGCGAGGCCCAAGTAGCTGCAGCAGATATCATCCAACGAAACACGGGACTTAAAGGCGGCTGACGAGAAACTGCCCTAGTAGAATGAGCCGTAACCCTCTGAGGAGCAGGTCTGCCTGAAGTGTCATATGCCTGCAAAATGCAATTAGCAATCCATTTAGATAGAGTGACTTTAGACACTGCTTTACATGAAGCAAATTTAGCAAAGGAGACGAACAGCTGATCTGATTTCCTGTGGCCAGCTGTCCTGTTAATATAAAACGTAATTGTCTATGAACATCCAATGAATGCAATTTGTATTCCCCTTTGTTTGAATACTTGGGAAAAAGACAGGCAAATTGATTGACTGGTTAATATTGGATTCAGAAGAGACCGGAAGAAAAGATGGATTGGTCCTGAGGCACACCCTATCAGGGAAGAAAGAAAGATAAAGGCGGTTTGACAAAGAGCCTGAAGCTCAGACACCCTTCTGGCTGAAGTGATAGCTACCAGAAAGACAGTCTTCCAGGAAAGGAATTTTAAATCAGCAGTAGCTGCAGGCTCGAAGGGAGGAGCAGTAAGGGCCTGCAGGACTAAGGACAAGTCCCAAGGCGGTACAACCTCCTTGACTGGAGGCCTTAACAAAAAAACTCCCTTGAGAAAGGATTTGCCTAATTTCGCTGTCATAAGGGGAGCTGTGTCCTGTCCAATGTGATAATGCGAGATAGCCGCCAATTGTACCTTAATCGTGGAAGAACTGGCCCCTTGATGAAAGAGGTCAGTTAGAAAATCTAGCACCGCAGAGATAGGTGCTGAAAAAGGATCCACAGTTCTCTGTCCTGCCCATATAGAGAACCTCTTCCATTTACTCCGATAAACCTGTCTGGTGGAAGGTTTATGAGCAGCCACCAAAATAGCTTTGACCGGTGAAGAGATACCGGGAGTCCTAATTAAGGTTGGAATTGGAGCAGCCAAGCTGTCAACTTCAGGGTTCGCAGATTGGGAACTGGCATTCTCAGAGGGTGAGAGATGAGATCCGAAATTGGATCCAGAATCCATGGTGGATTGATTTTGTGAGACCATCTGAAGGGGAACCAAGGTTGTCGAGGCCAGAATGGGGCAAGGAGAATCATTCTGCGTCCCAAACTGTTGGCTTTCTGCAGAAACCTCTGCATCAGAGGAAGTGGAGGGTAGGCATAAAGGAGACCGGGAGGCCAAGCATGCACCAGAGCATCCTCGAACTCCCTGGTGGGGAAGCAGAGCGAAGAAATTGTCACATTTGGCGTTTCAGGTAGAAGCAAAAAGATCGCAACAGGGTTGCCCCCAAACGGCAAAAATCTTCTTCGCTACTTGAAGATTGAGGGACCACTCGTGTGGAGAAAGGATGGTGCGACTGAGCTTGTCCGCAAGGATGTTGGACTTTCCCGGAATGTGCGTTGCTATCAGAAAGCGTTTGGTGGAAATTGCCCATTCCCAGACTCTCATGGCCTCTCGACAAAGGGGGTAAGACCTGGTTCCTCCTGCTTGTTGATATACCAGACTACGGACATATTGTCTGTCTGAATCAATAGTCCCTGTAGGAAGAGCGTGGTGAAGTGCTTGCAACGCTAGGAGCACCACCCTCATTTCCAGGACATTTATATGCAATGACGTCTCTGTGGGATTCCACGTGCCTTGGACAATCTTTCCCGCAGAATGCCCCCACCGAGGCAAGAAGCGTCCGTGGTCACTGTGGCTCGGGAAATGCAAGCGCAAAGGGTCTTCCTGCTAGGGGCTCCGGAGAAAGAAGCCACCACAGAAGGGACTCCTTGCACGCTCTGCTGACCGCAATCGGAGCATTTAGAGACGAACAAAGAGGAGACCACTGAACTTGAAGGGTCCATTGAAGAACCCGCATCGTGGCGGGCATGAATTAGAAGCGGGATAGCTGCCGCCATAGAACCTAGGGCCCTCAGGACCGAAGCTGCAGTTGGTGAAGGTTGAAGGATTGCTGTCACATGACACCTCAGGCTGACGATACGGTCTGGGGTGAGGAAGGCTTGCATTGATCTGGTGTCTAGTCTTCCTCCTATGAAATCTATAATTTGAGTTGGATTCAGAAAAGATTTCTCCCAGTTGATCGTGATGCCCAGCCTTGGTGCTAGCTGAATGAAGTAATCCCTGGCTGAGCACAGAAGATGCCTTGATGATGCAGTCAGGAGCCAGTCGTCCAGGTACGGAAAGACCTGTAATCCCTGGAGCCTCAGGTGGGCCGCTACCACCGCTAACACCTTGGTAAACACCCTGGGGGCTGAGGTGAGACCAAAGGGGAGGACCCTGAACTGATAATGACTGGCTCCCAGCCGGAAGCGAAGAAACCTCCTGGATCGTCTGTCCATCCGAATGTGGTAGTACGCATCCTTGAGGTCTATGGAACACATCCAGTCGTTCTCCCTCAAAAGGGGGAGTATAGATTGCAGGGTGACCATCCGAACTTTTGCTTGGTTACTGACAGGTTCAACAGGGAAAGGTCTAAAATTGGTCTTAAGTCCCCGTCTTCTTTGGCACCAAAAGAACCTGGAGTAAAACCCTAATCTGGCTTGATCTGGGGACGCTGGATGGCTCTTTTTCTAGCAGCTGCTCGATTTGAGAGCTGCCTCCTTTGGTCGGGTGGAACATCTGGGAGGCTGCGAGATTTGGGGATCTTGATTAGGGGTATTGAATATCCTCTGGATATGAGTCGAAACACCCAACTGTCTGTTGTTATGGACTCCCAAGAGTCAGGTGCATCGAAACCGCCCCCGACTGCCTCCAGAGACGGACAGCCGGGCAACCCTTCAGGGCTGCTGCGTGGGTCTCTCAGAGAAGGTTCTCTGGACCCAAAATTGCCAGGAGCCCCTGCCTCTAACACGACGACCTCCCGTCCTCCTCTGCCACGGAAGGACTGGTTATCCGGAGCAGGTTGGGACTGCTGCGACTTCGGAACCACATCTTCTTCTGTCCCTTTGGTTCTTAGAGAAGGACCTCTGGGGAGCTGAGAAGCGGACTCCGATGGCAGACAGCGTCTTCCCGTCCTTTTTGCTCTGGACTAATGTCTCGCGAACAGTCTTGCCAAACAAGGCAGAACCATCAGCAAGGGCATTCGCGAAGGTCGCCTTGAAGGGCTCAGCAAAATCACAATGGCGGAGCCAGGCCTGTCGTCTTCATGACAAGGCCTGCTCCGCTGGCTCTAGCGGCTCCCTCAGTAGCATGAGACAGCAGCCGACAGATGTATTGGATACAGATTTGAGAGTGGCCATTCGGGTGGAGTAAACCTGTTTATCCTCACTGAGATGGACTCGGGAGATGCAGCGTACTTTTAATCAGATCTCGCTGCATCCTAATGACATGCCATGTAGTTCAGCGCTCAAGGAGAAGGTCGCTGAACTAAACACTCGCTTCCCACGATCCATCGAACGGGACTCCTTGCCCGGAGGATGGACGGAGGGACTCTCCTGGGCCACCTCTTCGTGGCTGCAGCCATCATCATGGCATCTACTGGGGACCCTTACTCCAGTGGGTGCGGTCTGATGGAGGAGAAAGAATGGGTCCGGGCGCTTAGGATAGGCTCAATGGTGTCCGGATCCTTCCACGCCTGATAGATATAAGATCTACCAGGGGTCAGCAGAGGGGACACCCAAGAGGTAGAAGGGCCCACCAATGCCTCCAAGAACACAGACTCGTCCGAAGAAGCCTTGGGGCAGACCCCCTGATCCTTAACATCTCCATGATGTCTCCAAATGGGACGTCCTCAGGGGTGACCTAGGGAGCCTTCCCTTCATCCAAGTCCGTAGTCTTCAGTGACGGACTCAGGGAGTCCATGCCTCCTCTTGCACTGCGCCCGAGGTACTTCATCGGGGCTGTCCGAGGAGTACTCTTCAGCAGATGGATGTTCCAAGGGAACCACTTGGGACATCGAGGCTGGCTGTCCCTGGGACCGCTGGTTGGGGCCTGGCCCAACTGCAATGGAGTGTGATGGAGCCGTGGCAGGGACCGGGGTCCGGATGTCCTCGACAGTGCCCTTTTCCATAACGTTGAAAGCCGAGGGGAGCCAGCTTCTAAGCCCGAGCCGGCCCCACTGGATCCGACGTACGGATCGAGTCGGAGCCAAACCGCCGGATCCGAGACCAGTGTGCTCCGACCTGGACGGAGCCGAAGACACACCAGCTCCCTCGATCCAAGGCTCGCCTCGGCTCCGAGGTCGGGTCCGGCACCAAGCACTCAAGGGATGGGACGGATCCGAGGTGTCGACCATCGGATCCGACCCACCCCGGATCCAAATCTGCACGGCGCTAAAGCTCCGAACCCGTGGTATGGGTCGGAGAAGGAGCTAAGGGGCGGTGGGTCGAAGCCCCTCCCGGTTGGGGGGCTAGGAGCACTCCATTTGCATTTGGGCCTGGATGAATTTCCTCATCATCCGGTCCATATCAGCTTCACCATAGAAAAGGTCGATCTAGAGGAGGCCACCGGGCGGACCTAGAGAGCCGCCTCGGTGACCTCCTGGAAGGGTTAGCCTCCTCCTCCTCGGGTCCAGGAGAGAACCGAGGGGATGGAGCCGAGGAGGAGAAGCTAGAAGGCATGGAAGCCCGCTTAGATGGAGGAGCCGAGGAAGCTTCGCTCTCCTCTTGTGGTGCTTCTCCTGTGCCTCTCCTTCTGTCTCTCCCTAGAAGAATCCTTCCCCTCCGCAACTTTTAAGGAGGTTGAGTCCCAGCCGGAGGGAGAACTCACAGCAACAAGTTGCTGACTGGGGCAGAGGCCGGCAGTATCTGGGGGTAAAAGACCCGCCAGCACCAACTTCTACCTGCCGTTTCCGCTTTAAAAGCCGGGGTTGAACCCTGCAAATGGTACAAATCCAGAAGACAGGTGTTCAACCCCAAGCATTTAACGTACTGGAAAGTGTGGCCATCTGCTGGGGACAGCTTATGGCCACACTCGGTACATTTCTAAAAGACAGCCTTAGGGGCTTCAGACATTACACCTAAGGCCTAAACACACACACACACAAACAAACTACGTAAAACCCCAGAAAAATTAACTAAAGAGGGAGAAAGCTCCTTAACCACACACAACTCTAACTATATTTATAACAAAAAAGAGAATTTGAAAAATTTTCCTGTCAGAAAAAACTAAAACCCAACTTAAATTTTTCCCCCCCAAAAAACCAACCGGGGCCAAAGGAAGGGGGGTTCCTAGAAAATTCCTGTTTT
>NC_056735.1:1262142907-1262182291 GCF_019279795.1 Protopterus annectens | reverse complement strand
TTTTGGTCTAAGTCTACCAAATCCCCTTATCTCTATTAGAAAACCCTGTTTTTCTGGTTGGGAGGCTACTGGTTAGGACAATCTGACAAGTCATGACATTCACTTTCACCACAAATTTGCCCTGCCTGCCAAAGCAGTCCTGAAGATTTACTGCACACGTTTTATTGATTATGGAAACAAATAGAGACTCAGGTAAAGAATGTCCTCCCAATCTCCCTCACTTTTGCACGCACAATCTTCCTTCTCTAGACAGGAAATTTGTTGAACCACCTTCACTTACATTGCAACTGAATGGAATGCTCCTCAAAATCTTTCATGGAATAAACTTAAAGAATGGCTTTGTAAAAAAGGTGTTAACATGCTAAACACATCCCTTCCCTTTAGCAGAAATTCTACTTCATGAATGCACAAACAACTTTACAAATTGTGGCAAACTTTTATAAATACTTGTTAGGTTTAGTCACCGAGGCAATTGCATTTATTCTCTTCTTTCTTCAGCTATCTATAAGATTCATGTAGCATATTTTTTTTCTCCTGCATGTTGTAAAAAATTATCTATTTTCTCTTTTTTTAACTTAAACCTGAGCTGATGAGCAATCTTACACTTGGCAATAGACATGTTGTTTTGAAAAAAATAATAAGGGAAAGGTCTTCAAATTAGGGAATTTTTAAAAGGCAGGTACTATTAACTTAGAACATTAAAAAAAAAAAAAAAAAACATGTCCACTGTTAGGAGGTACCAAGCAAAATATTAAATCAAAATTAGGAGTATCTCAATAAATTAAGGGCAGCTGAGAGGTAGGATTATATGGTTGGCATATACTGATACACAATATTACAAAGGCATTCTTTTTTTTTTGGAAAAAAGTGTTTTGGGCTGCCTGCTTTTTGTGAGAATAAGATCATCAGTTTGATTGAGGTTTGAATTTACACTATTGTGAGGCTGCACTACAAAACACAGTATGCAGTCTTAATAGTATTCAGCCGTTATATTGTAGTACTTGAAGTGGCTACCATATTTCTATTAAATAAATCACTCAGATTAAACAAATATAATAATTTCATCCATTGTTAGCAGGAAAGATGTGCATACTTCTAATATGTTGAAGAAATAAAGAGCCACAAAAATAAAACTACGCCGAAGTATGTGTTACCTTTGACTGACATCATTTAATGAATTTTTGGTTCATAGAGTCATAGGCATATAATGTACAAGTAGCTATGATAACTACACAGAAGCCTGGCCAAAAAGTTAATGTTCCCAGTCGTTCAGTTTGATATGTTTCAGTTATGCTCACCATTTTTTCAAAAAGGGTTAAACAGGTTTTCCCAAGGTGAGTTTATGAAAACTCATCCAGATGTACTGACTGTTTTTTTGAAGTGGTTAGGGTACTACTTTGCTTGATGAGTATAGGTTTATTTCAAATGTAGAGAATGTTTTTGTCTGTAATCTATCCTGCCACTGGAATTTTATTTATTTGTTGATGAAGGTTAAGGTTCTTAGTGTGAGTATTTGAGGAGCTGTTGCTTTGCAAAGATGAAGGACGTTTAATAAGGATCTTTTATGCCATAAAAAGCTAAGCATAGTTCACTACAAAAGAGTCTGTGGTAGAACAGATATAGGAGAATGCATATACTCTGTCTAGGTAGCTGAGAGGAAGTCTAGTGAGTTGTTTAGTCAAGACTCTTTAAGGTATCTCAAATTAGACAGGATGCTTAGGGAGTTACATTCCAAATGGGGCATTATATTCAATAATGGACTTGAGAAGGGGTGAGCAGGGGGGCACTATGATGTTTTCTGCTCTAGAGGCAATGTCTTTGAACACTAGCTGGTCTAGAACGAATGATCTGTGAGCGATGTTACAGATATAATGGCCAATAGTGATAGTGAGTGTTCAACACAGGTGCATGGGCTTCTGATTGTTATGCTGATTTGGATGGGATGTCATCGATGTCTTACAAAGGTATTTCTGCTTTCTAGATAAACCACATTGCCTTTCTTAACATTTGATTTAAGAATGTGATCATTACTTCTGGAGTTGCTAAAGTATCAGACTGTTCTGTAGGAGAGGAGACAATTGCTCTGAGTTTGCAATTATCAGTAAACTTAGTTACCCATAGGCCTTGTACATAGGTTTTGATATGAAAAAGTATAAATTCCAAGTCATAAACAGGAACGAGAACAGCAGTCTCAATATATTTAAAAAGCGTCAGCAGCGAGAGGAGTTAAAATCCGTAGATGTCACAAAAATGCCCAAACTCTTTATTATAACAAGAAAGTAGGCGCTTTCACCGTCAGGCTTCATCAGACTTTGTAATCTACACCCAGAGCCAGTTTTAAATAGCTAAAGCATATAATTGAAATAATTGACGTCAGCACTACCTATTAGGAATTTAAAATGACATAACTAACAATTCCATATAAAAGTAAAAATGAAAGCTAAAACAAATAAAATCAGACTCATTGAAATCATTAACGTCAACCTGGACTGTTAAAAGCTTAAGGTGACGAAATACATAAACCACCTATAAAAATTACGTAAAAAATACAGATATAAGTCCTGAAGAAGACTGAATGAAACTTGATACATCTGCTTCTAAACTTTTAAAGAACTATCACTGTTTGGGTCTAGGTAATCTCCTTTTCTTTAGAATAGGTTGCAGATGAACTCTATCATTTAACCCAGGGGATTAATTTGCTCTGCACCGGACAATCCAAAGCAATTCACATTCCTGGGTATAATTATAAATATCTCCACCTCTGATGCTAGGTTTTATAACCTGCATGACACAGAAACTAAAAGTGTGTGTAGTACCCATTAATCTTAGATGTTTAGCTAACGCATTGTGTTCAGAGCCTATACGCATATGATAGGTATGTTCCCTAATGCGTTCTCTTAGCTGTCTATTAGTTTTGCCAATGTAGAATACTTGGCAGGACAAACACTTGGCAAGGTATACAACATTGGTGCTAAGACAGTCTGTCCTGGTCTGAAAAGAGAACTCTTGACCTGTCACTGGTTGTTTAAAGACACTAGCTGTGTCAATATACCTACATTGATTACAATGATTGCAAGGTATGGTATTATAATTTGAAACAATAGATAACGGGTCAGGCAAATTCATCGGATGTTTACATAACAGTTGCTTCAGGTTTCTCTTGTTTTTATATAAAAACTTGGGTTTGATACCTACAATACTACTAATATCATTGTCTAAAAGGAGTGTCTCCCAACGTTTCTCTACAATGTCTTTTACATACTGAACATCACTTGTAAAATATATTGGTACACTCAGCTCGGTGTTCCTTGTTGGTTGTCTCATTTCTAAGTTATTACCCCTCTCTGAAAAATATGGGCGTACCCTAGATGCCCTTAGATCTTGTACCACTGATATAGTTTTAATGACATCTACCTCTTTATAACATCTTCCAACCAATCTTGATCTGAGACCTTTCAATTCATTCCCAAAGCCTTCATCCGAAGGGTTGAGCCTTGATGCTCTCATAACTTGCCCCTTCATCACATTATCAAAAACATGTTTGGGATGCATGCTGGTTCTATGTAATAAAGTGTTCCTATAGCATGCTTTCCTATGAACTGAGGTGTTCAACAAACCGTTCTCAAGTCTCATGACATTAACATCTAAAAAAGAAATATGTGTCCTAGAGGAACATGATGTAAACTTGAGGAAGTCAGTTAGATTGTTCATAGATCCCACAAATTCAACTAACTGATCCTCATTTCCTCTCCAAATTAAAAAGAGGTAGTCAACAAACCTCCTATAAAGTCCTATATTGACACAGCTAGTGTCTTTAAACAACCAGTGACGGGTCAAGAGTTCTCTTTTTAGACCAGGATGGACTGTCTTAGCACCAATGTTGTATACCTTAGCAAGTGTTTGTCCTGCCAAGTATTCTACATTGGCAAAACTAATAGATGGCTTAGAGAACGCATTAGGGAACATAGCTATCATATGCGCATAGGCTCTGAACACAATGCGTTAGCTAAACATCTAAGATTAATGGGTACTACACACACTTTTAGTTTCTGTGTCATGCAGGTTATAAAACCTAGCATCAGAGGTGGAGATATTGATAATTATACTCAGGAATGTGAATTGCGTTGGACTGTTCACTGCAGAGCGGATCAATCCCCTGGGTTAAATGACAGAGTTCATCTGCAACCTATTCTAAAGAAAAGGAGATTACCTAGACCCAAACAGTGATAGTTCTTTAAAAGTTTAGAAGTAGATGTATCAAGTTTCATTCAGTCTTCTTCAGGACTTATATCTGTATTTTTTACGTAATTTTTATAGGTGGTTTATGTATTTCGTCACCTTAAGCTTTTAACAGTCTAGGTTGACGTTAATGATTTCAATGAGTCTGATTTTATTTGTTTTAGCTTTTGTTTTCACTTTTATATGGAATTGTTAGTTATGTCATTTTAAATTCCTAATAGGTAGTGCTGACGTCAATTATTTCAATTATATGCTTTAGCTATTTAAAACTGGCTCTGTGTAGATTACAAAGTCTGATGAAGTCTGACGGTGAAAGCGCCTACTTTCTTGTTATAATAAAGAGTTTTGAAGAACTTTTCACTGCGTTTTTGTGACATCTATGGATTTTAACTCCTCTCGCTGCTGACGCTTTTTAAATATATTGAGACTGCTGTTCTCGTTCCTGCTTATGACTTGGAATTTATGGTTGGTTCACTCAATTATTTTTATCGCAGGAACGTATTTCCCTTTGTGGTTCCTTTTACTTATGAAAAAGTATATGCCCAAAAGGAGAAGACCCAAGATGGAATATTAAGGACTCTACTAGTAATATTCTTATATTCAGTGGAAGCACCATCTATATTTACTGTACGAATTCTTCCATAAAGACAATGGCTACCCATCGGACAAAATAAAGTTTTATGTGGAGTTGTCTTAGTTTGACAATAATGCCAGCATAAGGGATTTATCACAGGCTTTGACCAGGTCAGCACAGACAATATGTTGAAATGCACACCATGGTCCATGGCTTCTGTGACATTTATGAAGAAGTTAATCAGGTTTATAAGACACAGCCTTTCCTTGACAAAGCTGAATTGATTAGAGCTTTTTCTTCTTCTTTCAGCTTTTTCCCAGTTAGGGGTCGCCACAGTGGATCACCTGACCACTCATGATTGGCAGTGGAGTTTTACAGTGTCGAGTTGCCAGCCCGGCACCCAACCTTCCACAGAAGGCACACACGCACGCACTCACACCTAGGGACAATTTAGAGTGTCCAACTCACCTACAGCATGTCTTTGGGATGTGGGAGGAAACCGAAGCACCCAGAGGAAACCCACGCGACCACAGGGAGGACATGCAGACTCCACCCAGAAGGCACCCCAGCTGAGGATCAAACCGGAGAACCTCTTGCTGTGAGGCGGCAAGGCCAACCGCTGCACCACCGTGGCCGCCCAGCTGAATTGATTAGAGTCTATGGTCAAAATACTACCTATACTTGCCTTTGGCAAAGTTGAACAGATTAAGGTCTAAGGCCAATGTATTGCCTATTTATACATTAATGAATTTGGATATGATGTGCTCTGTAACCTTGCATGTAATACTTGTGAGAGTAATGGGTATATGGTTGTCTGGATCAGTAGTAGGGCTGTCCTTATGCAGTAACATCACTGTGGTAGTTTTTCAGGTATCAGTGACAGAGTGACAGAGTGCAGAGAGGGCTAAGATAAAAAAGTTTAAGGATAAGTTCACAGGCTGTGCTTATTACTGCTAAGGGGGTCAAGTAGTATGTTATCAGGACCAATAGAGTCAGTGTTCATAGTTTTTGATGGAGCCATGAAGATTTGGCCAGTTGGGATCTTCAGAGGAAGCAGTTGGAGAGGAAAACATCACTCTTGTGAAACTATTTCAGTCGAGCACAAATCAGCTGAAAGATTTTAGCCAAATGTTGGCAATAGTGGAGTATTCATTTTTCTTCACTGTTGTGCAATCTCAGGTTAGGTATATTTAAGCCTGTGGGGGGATTGTTGGGAGGTATTGGGCCAATGCAAAAAAAAGATTTTTTTAGATTTTTCCTGAAATTGCTTCCGGCTAAACTTTTTCTCTGAATTTGTGATCAATGAAACTATTGTCAATCTACTGACATAAGATTATAAGATCAGAGGAGATTACTAGGCTATCAACCCGGAAGTTATTTCAGCCCTAGCCTTTTCCCCCCAATGAAATACCATAGAAATGTTAGTTAATACCTAAGATTGCATTAGTAATGACTGCTTATGTCCTGGAGAATTGTAGCTGCTATTCCTGGTAAAAATTTATGGTGCCCCATCCACTTGTCCAGGTTCTTTCTGAACAGTGTCATATAGGTGCTCTGCTTCACATGAATTGGTAGCCTATTCCAAACATGCAGCAGTTGCTAGGAGATAAATCTGCCCTCCAACATGTCCTATTTAAGTCACAGGCCATATTTAGGTCCATAGAATGGGTGGCCCTAGTCCCATTTGATTTATGGATATACAGAAAGTTCATTAGGTTTGGGTCTGAGATTGTTCTGTAAGCCAGGCATAAGTCTCCCCTAAGAAGTCTATATAATACAGAGTAAAGTGACAGAGACTTTAGTCAGTTTGTGTATGGCATGTGATGGAGTCCCTTGATCTTCTTTGTTAGAAACCTCTGATATCTCTCCAGTTACTGCAGGTGCTTTGTATAGTACATGCCAAACAGGGCATTATACTCAATTATGGGACGAAATAGTGCCGAGTATAGAGGGGTTATAACCTCTTCTGCTCTGAAGGTGATGGTTTTACTAATCAAGTGTGCTATGCAGAAAGCCTTCATTATTACAGTAGACAAATGGTGGTCAAAGTTAAGGCTGCAGTCAACTTGTGATTCCAAGTCCCTTGCCACTTTGTGGGTAATTAGGGTACTGCTGTTGATTTGATAGTGTGAAGGGGCATTGTTTGTGTCTAAGGCAATGATGATGCATTTCTTTGCATTCAGTTTGAGGCCATGACTAAAACACCAGTTGCTGGTCTGCGTAAGACCCTCCTGGAGTATACTGGCATCATTTGGGATTCAATAATTGCACCAAGTTTGCAGTCTTCTGCAAACTTGGTCAGCCATGACCCCTTAGTTTTTACTTGAACTTCTGAAAAGTATATATCTAACAGAAGCGGGCCCAACATGACCACTGTGGCACCCCACTGATAACAGGACTGTTGGCTTATGTGGAGTTGCCACTTTGATAGTGTGTGCCCTGTTTGTGAGCCAGTTAGCAACCCATCTTATAACAACGGGGTTTACATTCATTTTGCTAAGTTTATTGGTAATGCTTGAGTCTAGGATTGTGTTGAAAGCCTTTGCCAAGTGGAAGTATGCCGTTTGCATATATTTGCCTCATCAATGGCCCTGGTCACATTTTTGAAAGAATCCACAAGGTTTAACAGGAAGAATCTGCCATTGACAAAGTGAAATTAGGTAGGATCCACAGTTTGGAAGTTGCCTATGTCTTTATTTATGAGGTTCATAATGATACATTCCATGGCCTTACAGGTGAAGCTGGTCTTGGTTATAGGTCTATAATTCCCCAGGTCTGTTGCTCAGCCACCTTTGAGGAGGGGGATAACTGTTGCTGTTCTCCATTCTGCAGGAACAAAGCCTGTAGTTAGACTATGATCGAAAAGGGTACTTAATGGTGATGCTAGTTCATGTTTTAGCCTGTTTAGAAAACAGCCTGGGATGCCATCTGGTCCCATATAGGCTGTGTTTTTTGCCTTGGGCAAGGCTTTGATGACTTGTTCTTCAGATATGTAGGGGGGGGCAAGGTTTGTGATACATTTGGAAGGGATAGGAGGGTGAAATTTTCAACAAACTCGTCCATTAACAGATTTGCTATCTCTGTAGGGTCAGTGTGTGTAATACCGCTGGTCTCTAGTTCTACACATGCTTGGGTCCTACCTTTTAGGCTCCATGTGTAAAAGGCCTTATGGTTATCCTTGGCTATGCTAGCTAATTTTTTCTCAAAGAGGCCTTTAAAGGATTTGACAAGTTGTCTTATTTGCCTGTTGCAGCTGAGGAGGGTGCTTTTCCATTGTTGAGGCCTCACCTTTGTTTTGATGGACAGCAACTTTTTGCATTTATTGTAAAGTTTGTTGAGGCTGGATGTCCACTATGGTGGCTTATTTTTACTTGGGGCTCTGGCTTTTCTTTCTGGTACAGCTGAGTCTACACACTTATGTAAGTAATTGTACAGGGCCTTAGTGTAAGCTTTGGTGTTGTTACCACTTCCAGCTGGGGGTGGGGCTCAGAATCCATTTATACCTTCACATAGGAAGGTATACTTTGCCTTGGTGAAGTTTTTTTGTCTGACAGTTGCTGTAGTGCATCCGGTTGACATGTTCATGATGACCAGATCTCGTATGTATGTTCCTCTTATTGGGATATGAACAATTTGTTCCAGGGCATTTGAGTTAACAAAGTCAAGGAACTTTTGTGCTAGTGAGTATGGACTAACATAGATTTCCCAGTGGATAGTGGGATAATTTAAATCCCCCATAACCAGAGTGTTTGGTATTATTTGGATTGTCTCCAGTTTGGTCAAGTAGGCTTCGTGCACGTCATGACCCATGGAGAGGGATCTATAACTGGCTGCTATAACTTGAATGGAGGTATTACCCACCTTAACCTGAACTTGAAGTAACTCCATGGAATTGTCCAGTCTAACTAGATGGGAGGTGAATTTATCTCTAATATAGATAGAAACACTGCCGCCTTTGTTTCTCACATGTTCATTTTGCTGTCTGAAGTTGTGGCTGGCATTGTATCCTTGCAAGGCTGGGGTAATATCAGAGTCCTTGAACCAGGTTTCTGTGACTTCACAGACATCTACATCTTTCAGTAATAGCAGTGCTTCTAGGATGTGCAGGTTTTGGTTTAAGCTCCTCGCATTTAGCAGCATGGTCCTTATTTTTGATATGACTGGCAAATTTCATGTCGGTAAGTTGGCTGTCGAGACCTTGTCTAAAAAAGGCACTATGGGGAGGCAAGAGACTTTGCCAGCAGCCAAAAGCCTAGATGTGCCAGGTGCAAACTGCCTCTGGCAAAGCGGAGAGGTTTGTCGATGATAGCTTCCCAGGCTGACGGAAATTGGATTCCCTGTGAATGACACCCAAAACTAAGACAATTATTGAAATCAGTCATTTTTTTGTTTATACTGTGGCATTATTCTAGGTGAGGATAGTATGCTGCTCAAGGCTAGGAAAATACCTGGCTGGGACACATACTCAGAGAGCTCAATCATGTCTCTCTTTATATAGTCCAGTTAGGTACATCTCAGGTTGCTCACTCCAACATGAACTATGAAAGAGTCATAATGGTACTCATTACTGAGATACCTGAGTGCATGTATGATCTGACAAATCCTGGCACAAGTCAGGCAGCTGATTGTGACTTTCTCCTTGTCCACCCTGGTGAGTTGAACATCTTTGTGTCTCACTCAATGACTAGAACATTTGTTTTTTGAGTGTTATCCCTTATGGGCTTGGTAGGTGAGACACTGGTGTTGCTTTGTGTCATGGGTGCTGTGGGAACTGTGTTAGTTGTATAAGTTTTGTGTTTTGGAAGTCTCTGGTGTCTTAGTAGGTTTTTTGAGAGAACCTTCTCTGCATAAGTTGATTTTTTGCATATTATGTGTATGAGTAGTGGTACTATGTGCACTTGCATTGGTGGGTAGGATGTCAACCTCTTCCATGTTACTGTTTTGAGTGCAAGAAAGCATGGATTCAAGATTCTTGGTGTAGATACATCTCTCACACTCTGTACTAGAGTGAGTTATTAGTAGAGGGTTGTTGGTGTACATGAGGCAGTGATGCACTGCCTCAAGAGACCCAAGTCAACAAGGTTGGCAGGAGAAGCAAGGGTGGTCCTACTGCCCATAATGCTAAGTTGAAGACTGTTGTCACTAGGGAGAGCTTTTCAGGATTGATCAAGGAGGAGCTCAGTGGCCGGATATTCTGCAAGTTTTTTTATTTTTGGTGATTTAATAGGTTTTAGCTCACTAGCAGTATTACTTTGAGTGAAAGAGTACTAAGGATAAGGGCTACACTAATGTGCTACAATTGTAACTAAGGGAAAAACTGTTGAATTAATCTGTCTGGCTATGCCCCACAATTGTGCAGCAGTGTGCAGTGCTGCACAACATGCAAACAAGCAGAAACCTGCTCAAACGCAGGGCTTAAATACCAGAAGTTAAAAACTTGAAAAAAAACTTTAAAAAGGTTCAAGAAGACCAATGAGAATGCTTATCCCAAGCCCTAGACCAACCACCTTTCACTAGACAGGCCCCAATCAGCACAATCCTCTCACTAGAGTGCAGAAAGGCCCCTTCCAATCTAAGATGGCCTGGAAAACATGCGCAGAACAAATAGCCATTACAAACAGACCCAGATGCAACAAACCTGTATCTGGACTATGCTACAGCTACTAGCTATCCTAGGGTATGCGTGGGAATGCAAGTCCCATACGCATGTGCAGTACATCAAAACAAAGATGCAGTATACCACGACCGGCGGAAGAACAGTAATCCACTGTTATACAAAGACATTATTTAAGAAAAGTAAGTATTTTTTTTATTAAATAATGTCATTGTATAGTAGCAATAACTGACTCCGTGGTTGTGGTATATTGAAGATTTACCCACGGTTGTCTTTGTTTAATCACTCAGGCTTTGTTCTCGTGATTAAACCACACCAACCATGGGTAAATCTTCAATATACCACAGCATGTCGTCGGTTATTGCTGTATTATATAACAAGCAATAAATCTGTTATTATACAATGACTCCCTATTACTATTCAAAAATGTGCATGCTGATTGGCCCAGCCCAACCAGCATGCTCGCTGTAAATCCCATAATATAAATATACCAATGGAAAAAGGACTTTTTTCCATTGGTATAAAGTGCCCCAAAACCTTTTTTTTACAATTAAAAAAAAAGAAGAAACAGAGCAACGAAGACTTTCTTTTTTTCATTGCTTTCATTTCAAAGCATTGATACACTGGGTATGCATGGGAATGCAAGCCCCATACACATGTGCAGTATATCAAAACGAAGATGCAGTATACCACAACCGGCAGAAGAACAGTAATCCGTCGTTATACAAAGACATTATTTAAGAAAAGTACGTATTTTTTTCTTAAATAATGTCATCATATAATAGCAATAACCGACTCAGTGTTTGTGATATATTGAAGATTTACCCACGGTTGCCTTTGTTTAATCACTCAGGCTTCACCCTCATGATTAAACCACACCAACCGTGGGTAAATCTTCAATATACCACACCACGTCATCGGTTATTGCTTTAATATATAATAAGCAATCAAAAAGTACAAATCAATTATTAATAGTTTTAAAGCTCATTTTTACTTTTAATTCATTATATTATATGAATTATGTACATTCCTTATGTATGATTTAATATTAAGGCTTTTAAGTTAATTTATCAGTGTTAATACTTAAAGCACACTTCATTTGCCATTTTAACATTCTACTACATCACTTCCTGTTCAAAGGGTGAGTTGTAAGGACAGCTTTCACTTTAAGGGAATAAAAGTTAAGAACAACAACTTATAGACACTTTTAAAGCTTATAAAGTCTCACAAAAGTGCTTGAACCACTAAATAGATTCTTGTAAAACTAAATTATGTTAAAGGCAAAAATAGTTTGTTTAGCTTTATTTACATGCATAGAAACACTTGTGGCATTTGCAAGTAAATTTAAGCGCTTCAGTCTTAAATATTAACCCTTTAAAACCAACTAATAAAAAAAAAAAAAAAAATGAAACTCTTTAAACATTCAAATACTTCCACAAACACAGATATAATCTTTTCAGAAGCTCTGCATGTACAGATAAACTTGTAACAATCGTGAGTACTCATTTTTAACTTTCATTTTAAAATAAAGGCTTAGTAAGTTACTTTAAACAGTAAATAACTACTAAATATTGTAAGAAGTCAGTAACTAAACATTATTACAGATAAAACTATGATCCCTGCATTTCAAATACAGATGTTTTCTCAAATTTTCATGTGTTATATTATATAAAGCTTTCTATCAATCTTTAAAGGAGACTTAACAATAAAACTTGTATTGAAAGAATGCCAGTGACGTGTGATAGAAATTCAGCTAGTAAAGGTATTAGTAATGTGCTAATTGTTTAGTGACATTCCAATACATTCTTTTGTGTAGGTAAAACAGCCACTTATGTGAATTAGAATGCATCTTGGCATACTTTTTTTGCTGTCATTTTAAATTCCAAGTACTGTGTTTAGTAACATAACACAAAATTATTTTAAGAACTTAAAATGTTTGTTTCTTTACTTAAGTTTCATCAAATTGGTATTTTACATTTAATGGTATGCTTGGTATGACTGATTAAGCTATATTTGGAATTAATTGGCTTCACTTATATATGTAACTTAATAAGGAATAAAAATTATTTACCTTGTAAAAAGTGGTATTATTATCTGATCCATACTATTCATATACTTATTTGCGTTACAGAATCAATATTACAATGAAAATGAAGTAAGTGTTCATTTATCTTTCAGTTTTTACTATTTTTGTCTTTAACTGACCATCCATTACTTGTTGCATTTCTTTGGAAAGATATGGAAAAACTCCAGTCCATTTAATTCATTTTTTTTCTAGAATTGTATCCTCTGTACAAACTCCAAAGCTCTTCCAAATTGTTAAAAGTCCTCTGCCCTTCTCTAAGACAAATCTTTATTTTTTTCTGGAAACAAAATTTGTGCTTTCATATTGTTTTTTTTTAAGTCCTTTGTAAGAGATACACATGCTTTTTGTTTGACATAACTGAAGTTGAATAATCATTGTTTTCTCTTACTTTAACTGGATAATTAGCCCATCCTGTTTTTAAAACAAGATTATCTTATCTGGAAAATAATCAAACTATCACTGACCTTGGTGTATCTGGATTTTTCTTTATTGATGTATTGGAAGGTGATACATATGTGTGCCCTCCTCTCAATACCAAAGGAAAGAGATTCAGTCAGGTTCAATGTCTTAGGCAGCCACTTCCTCTTTCTCTGGGATGCCATAAATCCTAATGTTATTCCTTCTGTATCTGTTTTCTAGATCTTCTACTCTTTCCTGAAATAAGTTATTTCATTTCAGAAGAAATTCAGTATTTTTCTCACTCTCAATCATTCTTCCATCTAAATCAGTAATTGCATCTCCTATATTTGAAATGTGTGAAGATTGTTGTTTAAGAGCTTCACTCGGCACTCCTACCTGTTTTTTTACATTTCTCCTTAATGGTGAATTCAATAAACCCTACATGATAATTTTTACCATGTGTCTGTTGTGGCATGATGTGTACATGAGCACATCAAGTGTTAGATTCAGTAAACTCCACGTAGGAGACACACAGTCACATGCACTCACATGTAAATATGGAAACTTTTGTGGAATGCAAATGTCAGCAGAAGTAGTGGAAATTTATGCTAATGAAGCAAACCAACATGAATGAGAAATCCAATAACCTAAAATGAAGCTGTGCAGACTCTGTGTACATGCTGGTAGTGTACGTGGAAAATTTCCAAATACATGATTCAACACTGAAACAAGGACAATTAAAAGTATTGAAATTTGGACAGAACTGACCTTAACAGGTAACACCACACATATTATGGCCCAAGTATGCACTGTGGATGCTAGAAAATCAGTCTCCCAAATAAAAATGCAATTTTTACTGCCCTGACATAAATGCACATTTGGTCCCCCAGCACCAGCTGAATACTAAGCATGTACATAATGCAGACTTTTAAAATATTTACGACTGATGAAGCAGAATATTATAATGTACTATAAGCATAATGTGTTCTGTATCATATATATAGGCAAAGTAATACCCTGCCTTGTGTTTACAACATAGTGCTCTTGTGCAGCTGCCCTGCTGCCCTATTTACATAGATACTAGCCATGCAGATTCCAGGCTGTCAGTAAGGCCAAACATCATTAGCATTATTGAATCACAAAAAATGGTAACCAGGGATGTTCACTTCATGTAGGGATCTACATGGTGTTTAGGCTTCCAATGGATGTTAACAGTGAGTGATGACACAAAGGTAAAAAACGCATTCTCCAAAGCTAAGAATAGAGCATTTATGGGACCAGATGACATCCCGGGCTGTGTACTACATGAACTGCAAAATTAACTGGCACCTCACCTAAGTGTCATGTTTAATCATACCCTCACCTCAGGCTTTGTGCCCACTGAGTGGCGCACAGCTACAGTTATCCCACTCCACACTCCACAAGGGGGATCCACCTTGGATCCCGGGAACTACTGCCCCATCTGTCTGACAAGCCTGATCTGCAAGGCCATGGAATGTTTTATCATGGAACTTATAAACAAAGACATTGGCAACCTTCAAACACTGGACCCCACCCAGTTTAGGTTCATGAAGGGATGATCTTGTCTCCTGAACCTGAATGACTTCTTGGAATCAGTCTCCAGAGATGTGGACGAGGGTAAGGCGGTCCATACAGCCTATCTGGACCTCGCCAAGGCCTCTGACACCATCCCCCACTCTGGAATCATAGATAAATTTACTAAGCTGGGCATTAATCCCTATGTCACTCAATGGGTTGCCAACTGGCGTACTGACAGAACCCACACTGTAAAAGTAGCTGACTCTAAATCCAGCTCAAGACAAGTGACAAGTGGAGTACCTCAGGGTTCAGTCCTGGGACTGCTCTTGTTTGGCATCTACTTCTCTGAAGTACAGGCCAACACTATGGGACTCTGGCTAACAAAGTTTGCAGATGACTGCAAACTGGGAGCCATTATTGAATCCCCAAATGATGTGGATACTCTACAAAAGGGCCTTACAGAAACAGATTCTTGGTGCCAGAACCATGGGCTCAAGCTCAATGCCAAGAAATTTATAGTTATCCCCTTTGGGAAAAAACATGTACCCGTGAATTACCGCATAGGTGGCAGTACACTAAACACCAAAAGTGTGATAAGAGACTTAGGGACACAGGTGGACAGTGGTCTCACCTTCGATAACCACATCACCACAACAGTCATGAAATCCTTCTATGTGGCACACGTCATCACTAAGGGCTTTCATCCAGAAAAAAGGAGGTCATTGTCCCACTGTAGTCATCCCTCATTAGACCCATTATTGAATACAATGCCCCATTTGGTATGTACCTCTCAAGACATCTGCAACAACTGGAAAGTCCACAGAAATACCTCACTAAAAGAATCACAGGCCTACAGCAGATGCCCTATGCTGACCGCCTTAAAAAACTCCAGCTATACTCTGTCACATATCGTCTACTCAGAGGTGATCTCTGCTTAACATACAAGGCCATGTCAAACCCAGAGATGTTGGACATGCTACACTTAAAGAAATCCCAATCCCTCAGAGCCACACACCACAATAAACAAAACATGCTGGAGGAATAGGTTCCTGACCCAGAGACTCCCCAGACTCTGGAACAGACTGCCCATACATGTCAAGCAGTGCGCCTCTTTGGCCCTCTTCAAAAGGAACCTTGATGATTGGATGGGAGAAAGGAAATTCACCCTGGGGATCACTTCAATTGCCCTGCTAGACAGGGATCCAGAGAAGCAAATAGTGTGGGAAGAAATGCCAGGGAATTGTTATGGCTAGGCTTGTATAGGCCCTAGGGCCAATAGCCTAGTACCAACCTATGAACATTAGGGGTGTGTGTTACCTTCCATTTTGTTTTCTGTTAACATGTTTGTGCATTGGTGCACATACCACATCAATAGGAAATGGAGCAATAAAAGCCTTCTTATGTAACTAATCCTGTGGCAACACCTGTATGTGTAGGGCTACAGTGTCAATGGTCCTAAGTTTGAGTATAGAATGTACAAGCATATTTTCACATCTTATGTTCCATGTGTTTGCAGCATCAGGAAAACAGAGATTAAAATTATACCTTTTTCTTATTCTTATTCTTATCTGATTTATGTGACAGTGTGTGGAGCTGCATGAAGGTGCACTTAACGCACTACTGAGCACTCAAGCAGGTGTTTTAAGTCATGCTAATTACAGCCTAAGCAGGTGAACTGCATCTTAATTAGCCAATCCCACATGGTGGACCGATTCAACAAATGTATAAAGTATCCATGTAGCCTACAGTCTTACTTTCCCTCGATACTTCAATACCATTGGAGTAATGACTTGGAAAATTTAACTGAGATAATGTTAGGAGCTGCTGCAGCTATTCTACATATGTATGTGCTAGAGGCTGAGGGCAGTACTGATGGTGCTGCTGACAATATGCTTAAGCCGAGAAGGAGAAGAGTGTTCAGGCCCAGGGTAACCTTCCAGGTGCTACATGAGCTGGAGATTATACAGCACTACAGGGTGGTCAGGGACACATTACAAGAACTCTGTGAGGTCTGAGCACATATATTTTCACCTGTCTTCTGTGGAGAGGGCCAGCAATATGCAACAGTTATACAATGTAGCGCACTACCATGAAGTACTAGGTGCCATAGATTGTACAAATGTACACATTGGGGCACCACCTGGTGAGCAGGGTAGAATCTACATTAACAGCAAGGGATACCACTTCATCAACTGCCAAGTCATGTGCAATGTCCAGGGGGTTATCTTGAATGTGTGTGCTGGCAACCCTGGCAGTTATCACAACTCCCATATCTGGCACACATCACAGCAGTAACAGATGTTTGCTAGGGGGACATTCCACAGGGCCATTTACTGGGGGATGCTGGGTAAGCCCTGAAACCATGGATGATGACACCCATCAGAAGTGCATGCATACCCACAGAAGAATTTGGGTTTCTGAAGTCATGGTTCCAGTGCCCAGATATATCCAGTGCAGTCTTGCAGTATAATCCAGTCACATGTACACAAATATACACAGTATATGCTATGGTCCACAATCTGATCCTGCGGAAACAGCTGTAGCAGGATTAGCAAGGGGAAGGGATGTACATCCCCCCACCAATGTCTAGGTTACCACAGCCACAGTCACAGGAGCACTTGGAGGAGGAACCCCCAGCTGCTTTCCCTGTAGGCAGATAAAGGTGTGCTCAATATGCCCTTGCTTTAGCTAAGAGACAATGCATAGCACATTCACTGACAACTTAGGGACCTAGGGACTAATACCATTCTCATACTAACATGCATATTTTAAAATTGATGCCAGGCAACTCACACATCCTATAGCTATCCGTGTATTGGCTATGTACTGTATACTACTTTTAGGGTACTAGCTGGAGAAGACACTAAGGAGCAATGTGCCCATACAGGCCTCTCAAGCTGTTGTTCCCTGCATGGCTTTCTGATGTCATTGGCTATAAGTTCACCTGCAGTCTTACATAAATCAGACTTGTGCCATGGTGTTTAAGTACTATATTCTGTAGCCTGTGCACTTAGGTATGTGTTCAGTTCTCATTGAGTAGAAAGTGTGTGTGTGTGTGTGTGTGTGTGTGTGTGTGTGTGTGTGTGTGTGTGTGTGTGTGTGTGTCTATGTTCATAAAGAAGAGTGGAAGTGTGTATCCCAAACTACTTCTCCAATGACATGGTTTTGCAGTGTTTTGGTGCTTGTACCATTTCAAGAGGGCCTCCAACCTCTTATCCCCCACATGGCCTACAGATGTCATCTACTATAAGACCACCATCACTCCTTTTAAAATCAGACTTGTGCCATGGCACATGCATTAAGTACCGTGTTCTGTAGTCACTGTACTTAAATAGGTAAGGGTTCTATTCTCACTGCAGTCAACTGTGGGGAGAGGTGGTGGTGGTGGTGGTGGTGGTGTGTGTGTGTGTGTGTGTGTGTGTGTGTGTGTGTGTGTGTGTGTGTGTGTGTGTGTGTGTGTGTGTGTGTGTGTGTGTGTGTGTGTGTGTGAACTGTTTCTAGACATTACAAAGGCAGTGTCCTACAGCGGTCTGTGGAACACTGTTCCATGCACATTCATCATGCTATTTTGTTTAGCCATTGTTGTGACTTGAAAGCCCTGCAGTAGGTGCAGTTGCTGCTTTTAGTTATATGAGAAAAATTATAGTTAATTTCCCCTGTGTTTTTATGATTATTTTTTAGAGAACTGTGCTGCTTTTGACTCTGCTGCCTATGTAAGGTTATGAACAAAGAATAGTCAGTTACTTCTTTAATTCTGTTGCAGTTATGTTGCCCACACTATACAATGGATTCACACTACATGAATCCAATTCAGTTCACCTATTGAAAAGTAAAAATCATGACACATGATTTGTGAGAAAACACCCCTGTGCCCTTGTGCCTAGATTGTGTTGTAGGACTATATAATGGAAGGTAACTATTTCTGGTGTAATTTTGAGCTTTAACACTGTTTTATTGTCTTAGCTGCTCTGCTCTTGTTTGCATGCAGATATATTAACTTATTGTGGTTATAGATGTAGAAACAACAATTGAATCATTTGTCCTTACAATTAACTAATGCGACCTAGCAGAGCAGGTCTTTTACAGCTTAACATAGCTTGGTAAATGTCAGTTAAAAAAGCAGCAATGTCATACCTAATACTCCACAACAGAAGTATAGATCATACTTTGGATAGACCTCCTGCTGTACACCCCATATGTTAGTCCACAAAAAATAGCACAATATCACATACAACCATCCATTTCTCATTCCCTACGCAAGTAGCAGGATAACACCTCACATTATGAGCTGTCAGTGTTCCTCTTCTTCATCTGATAGCCTAGTTGGCATGTCTTAATTTACTCAGGGCATATAGTGCCTTGGGCGTATACTACAACATCAGTTATGTTCCATCATGGGCAGAGGTACTCTCCACCAATCTACAGAAACAGCAAAAACATTCAAAACACAAGCATGGTACACCTAACACTAAACCCAAAGCACATAAAAAGGAACACCAGTGTCTCACCCAGGAAATGCTTAAGGCAAAAGTTTTCTATTGCAAAGGTAGTCCTTATAGTTGCTTATACAGTGAGCCATACACCCACCCCACTCTCCAGCTTAAACAAGGAGAAATTTAGTGTCAGTTGTGTAGCACAATTAGTTATTACATCACACATGCAGTTAAGTCTCTCCACAACATGTTCCACTATTAATACATTATAGTTGATGTTGGTATGCACAACTTCAGATGTGTCTGTAGAGAATATATGGAAACAGACATTATTGAGGTCTCCAAATATGTGTCCCAGCCATGTATGTTCCTATGTTTGACCATCATTATAAGCTTGCTTAGGATGAGACAAAAATATAAAGAACAAACTATCTTCTGAAACTGGTTATGTGTCTGGTGTCATTCTGAGGGGCTCCAGTTCCTGTCAGTGTGGAATGACATTGTGGACAAACCATGCTGCTTTGCAAGACATGGACTTCACCTGGCACCTCTAGGCTTTTGCTTGCTGGCTAAGGCACATGCCTCATCCATAATGCCTTCATTAGGCAATATCACCAAAATAGAGGTTACTGTGTGAAAATATGTAGCTCCAGCAAATTAAGGGTCATGCTACTAAACTGTTGGAGTTCACATCAGAAACTGTGATCTCTGTCAACATTTGTCACAGTGGAAATGGTGGATGTCTGTGCAGTCACAGACATCTGATTCAAGGCTGCGGTAAGTAACTTGGCATTGCAAGGCTACAATGTCTTCCACATGTTCAGACTGCAATTTGAAGTTCTGAGAACCACAGGAGGTGCATTATCTCTCTTCACTGAAGATAATTCCTCCTCTATAGAGGTTAGACAACATAAGTCTATGGAGTTAATGTAACTATGGGAAATATGTGAAACCATTGCTAATGGTAACGATAAGGCTTTCCTTTGCTACATCTGCAAAATCAAAGGTATAACTCAGATGTGTGCTGAATTAATTGTGGATGGTATTGCACACACTGGACATGTGTATATTGAAAACCAGCTAGCAGACATGCTTGGATAAAAAATATTCCCCCACCCACCCACATGCTTACCACAACACATGTCCTCAACATCACCTCCAACCTCCCTCTACAAAGAGCAACTAATTACTGCTCTCTCCATGAATAGGAACACAGCCTCCATGGGGCAAGATGGCATTTCTACACACATTCTTAAGGTTCTTAACCAACAAACTACTGCACTAGGCACCATGTTCAGTCACAGTCTGAGTACTGCCTTTATCCACAGAGATTTGAAATTAAAAACCTATTTTCCTCTAAACAAGGGTGGATCAGCAACATACACATGCACTTATAGTCCCTTATCTTTCACAAGCCTCAGCTGTAAGAAAATGGAATGGGTTTTCATGGACGTCAGATACAATAACAGGGTTGATATCCAAATGCTACACCTGTTCCAGCATGGTTTTCATAAGGATAGGTTGCAGATTTTAAAACTGTTGGTATTCAGTTATGTGACTAGAGTCATAGCATGTATGCACAGCATTAATATTGTCTATCTTGACTTGTCCAAGGCTTTCCACACAGCAGCAGAACCATCACCCATTGGTCACCACAAGTGTCACTGCTGTGCCCATTCATGTTTTCCATGTACGTCTCAGAAGTCCAGAACAAAACAGAGTGTCTGTGGCTAACCGAGTTTGTGGATGAATAACACGTAGGTGCTATCATTGTATCCCCTAACAATTGAAGTGCTGTTCAAAAGGGGCTTACACAGACCAATGACAAATGACAACTCTGTGCTGTTAAATGACTGTCATATAAATGCCTAATTATTTCCTTTGTAATTAACAATGTTCCAGCTTATTATGACATAACCATGAATACCCTAATCACCAAATCTGTATTGATAGACCTTGGAACACAAATAGACTGCAACATGTGTCCACTGTTGTGAGGAAGGATTTTTTACATATTGCTTCAGATTAGCAAAGGCATTGCAGCAGTATCACATTGATTTCTATATCCCCTATAGTCATCCCTCCTCAGTCCTACTCTTGAATATAATGCTGCCTTTGGTATGTAGTATAACAGATACCTGAAGAAACTTGACAGTCCTCAGAGATTTACAAGTAATATATATCAGGCTGTCAACCGTGTCTAATATGGGGTCTATATTAGAAGCCCGGAGATCCGTTTGAGCAAAATGGAAAAGAGCGACACATATTGCACCAACTACGGAAATGGTGAACGTCCAAAACCGCAAAATTCGAAATGTCAGTTTCTCATGGTTGGCCCGTCTGCAGTATAGCTCAGTAAGGTAAGTGTGCGATAGTTACGGACCTTAGGGTTAGGGTGCGGGTTAAGGTAAGTGCATAGATAGGTAATGTATGTAAGGTTTAGTGTAGAGTTAGAAGTAGGGTTTTGTTAAGTGTATGTGTGTGGATTATTTGTTTTGTTTGGGTATATCTCGGTAGGATAAGTGTGCGATAATTACGGACCTTAGAGTTAGGGTGTGGGTTAAGGTAAATGCATACATAGTAATGTATGTAAGGTTTAGTGTAGGGTTAGAAGTAGGGTTTGGTTAGTGTATGTATGTGATTTATTTATCATGTTTGGGTAGGTAGTATGTAGTGGGTGGTGGGGTTGGCCGACTATGACAATTCGAGATTTTAAATTTCGTGGTTTAGGGGCTTCGGCATATTTGCAATTCGGGCTGTATGTGTCACTGTTGTCGTATTCGCTCAAAAAGGTTTTCGGGTTTTTAATATAGACCCCTAATATGGACAGATTGATGTAGATATCACTGTACTCAGTATGATATAGACTGTTTCAAGGTGACTTATGTATGGCTTACATTGCAATCTGTAACCCAATTGTGATGGAAATGATGCCCCTACTTATGTCATTTGTGACTACAGTCAGCTGTTAAAGGGCCATCAATGCAGAGTGACATAGAACACGCTGGAGAGACAAATACCTCTCCCATAGGTTAACACTCCTCTGGAATAGGGTCCAAAACCATGTCATGCCAAGCACCTCCATGACACTGTTTCGGCACAGCCTGGGTGACTTGGTGTGAAACTGTTAACCTCTGCCCTGCTTTGCTCATGCTTCTCCCTGAACATGTGTAGTCCCTGATAGACCAACTTTGGCCGTACATGTTATCTGACACCAACTTTTAAATTGTGATTTCATTGCTAGGCTTATAAACACCATCACATCATAAGCCTAGCAACATCTTCTGTACCCTTGAAGCTTTGTTAATGTATATTTTAGAAATGCTGATATACTGTATTACTGTTTTGATGAGAGCTGAGTACAATGCATACCTAAAATCCTGATAGCTCAATCTGATGTTGTGACTTCTGACGTACTCATCAAGTCTGTAATAAACATAATTGGGAATATTTCAAATTGTATGTTACAAATTTCAGTTGTTACCTTCACAACCCTTACAAGAATATCCACTGTAAAGTAGTGGAAGGATGATGGTTGCATCAATCTTACTGGCCAAGTTCAATATAACTGACAGGCGCAATCATCGGTTCAATACCACATATGCATATGTAATCATCTTTTATGTAAACATTCACCCTGTGCATCAGACACATAGCTTTACTATCCCTTAATCAAAAAGTTAGAAACAAGGATATGACACAGTTATCATCGCTTGCAAAGGGTTTTCTGTAGGGGTGCAGGAGACCTAGGCTGACACATAAGGTGTTTGAGTGTGCATGAGTAAGAAAGTCAAGCAAGCAAGATGGACGATGAAAATGTGTGTGTTTGTAGGTGCCTTCAATGTAACATTGGTGTGTGAGTATCTGCATGCACACAGCCAGGTTCAGTGCTAGTTCTATATGTCTGTATGTCAGGCAAATGTGAGTTCTGCATGGTAGAGTTAACAGTTCATCTTTGTCACCTCCAACCATGAGGACTGGCTCTGCCAGGAGTTGCACTGGCTCCTCCATGTCCAAGGTTAGATGCAGGACTACTACCTGCAGGTGACAGATGTCTGCTGTTCATGGTCCCTTCACGGGAATGCCCAGAACCATGACCCCATGGCCTGCCAAATCTGGGTGTGGACAGCCCACTCCCTGATAGAGCAGTGGAAGTACCATCACTACAGGAATTTGTCAGACACAGCCACATTGGCTCACAGCAGATGTAGCTGCTGACCCATGCCCATGAGGATGATGTTCCCCTGCCAGCAGATGCTCCATCACAATGTGTGTTCCATGACAGCTACTCCATGCTTAATCACAGGCACACCTCACTCCAATGTGTTATTCATCTGATCCATGGAATCAACAACAGAGTGGAGGCAGTCATAGATGTCAGACTGTGCCACACATAGAACCCTGAGCATTTGTCTGGAGCACCTTTTCTGAATTTGCCTCTGCCTCCATGATGGCCCTAAACATATGTTGCATTACATGTGAAGAGACACCTGCACCAGGTGAAGGATGGACAGCAGGCTTCCTCCAGGCATCCCTATTGACCCCCCTCTATGGCACCTTGCTAACAGTTTGGCTATGACCAGTGTATACAGACTCTGAAAGAGTGGCAGCTGCACTTCCCTAGTCAATGTCCTCACCCTCCACCTGTCCAATATCTGTGGTCTCAGTGGACTGGGGATGTATGGGTGTACTGGCTGTGTATGGGGACAATGAGGGTGGTCACTGAGTGTCAACCTCTGTGTCAGATTCTACCTCTCCAACCCCCACCTGTGCATCACTTTGGCCACCATCATTATTAGAGTCAGATGAGACTGATATCAGGTGGTGCAGGGCACACAGAACCATGCCCATGGTTATCTATGATAAAAGGAAAAAACACAGGAATACATTAATACCTGCACTACTATGCTGCAATATATGCTAAACAATTAACACTGCTGTCACTAGTACAGACAGTCATACCTCTCAACCTCTTAGAGCAAGACGTCTGGACAAAGCCATAAATAATGGTTGGACAAAGGCCCAAGTATAGGGACAATTTAGAAATATTGCTCTTACAAACCCTGAAAGGTGATGGAGGGTATGAAGTGTGAAACTCTGATCTCTGTCTTTATTTTATGTCTGCAATTATTCATGACTTGTTAATAATATAGCAGAAAATCACTATGATATGAACTATGGACCAGAAATATGAGTCAAACTTCTGGACACTCAGCAAACATTTGTACAATTGACAGGTATGCACACAGTACAGCAGTACATACAGCGGGTCTGAGAGGACACATTAGCATATATCTTGTTATTTATCTATATTAATGACAAAAATTTATTATACTTACCAACTGCAGGAGCCCTATGTCTCCGAATTCTTGACAGTCCTGAAATAAGTAAAGGAAGAGGTGATGGCAACAGCACCCCATTTAACCAGTATAACAGGGGGTAACACCTTTACTCATCTATATCTGCACTAACACAAATGTTAAGAAAAATGTGGCTGACAACCTCAAAATAAGCATAAAAGTGTAGCTATCTTAAATACTCCCACCAAAAAAAACAACTTTACACACACGGATAAACTATTGACACCATGTTAGAATGCCACAGTATTCTAATGATGATCTAACAACACATACCTGGAAGCTCCTCTTGAGATGCAGGAGTGGCACCACATCAAAAATGTACTGGTTCATTAACTGCTGGGAGCTGTCCTGTATGACAATGTTTGCCAGGAATTCCTCTGTGGCAGTGAGAGGGGCTTCTGGAGCAGGGCCACCACCGGTTACCTGGCGATCATATACCACTGCAGCTGCATGCCTCCTTGCAGATGTTATCACATCTGTTGCTCAGTGATGCACTTGCTCATAGGTGCAACTTTGTTGCCCAATATCATTGATATTGCAGACAAATTTGTCCCACCGGGCTGTACACTGAACCATATTGGCCTGCCCTCTGGACAGCAGTACTGCAAGATGTTGATGTAATCCCTTGATGACGAAGTCATTCTCATCCTCGGTAAATGGGGGCCTAAGTCAAACAGGCATTTAGTGCTCCAAAGTCATTAAAGTAATGACACGTATAAGGATCACATAAGTACAGATAAACTGTTTATATATACAGCAGGATCACTATCAGTATTCCCCACTTGGTAAACATTAAATAATCAACAAGGATCAAAACTAATGACGGAGGATATAAAACAAGAGAGAGTAATAACAGGAACATATCCTTGTTTTTGCCATAACAGATACTCAACTATGCTCACCAAACCAAAGTAACAGTCCATTGTAGTGTGTGACATAGCAGAAACTCATCAGTTTATCTCCCAACAAACAAAATAACAGACTTAGAAACAATTTTGCTAACCAAACACCTGTGAAATGCTAAAAGCACTATCAAAGGTACTTTCACTGAAACATGTACAGTTATCACACCACATTATATTTTCAGCCATCGTCTGTACCTTTAATATGGCTTAAAAAGCAACAGTTCGAAGACATGCATACAGATTTATGTCATATTATCCTTAACTACATTCCAGCATATGCATTACATAGTTAACAAAATGTATACATATCTGCTGAAGTACATTACTCCTCTGTAGAGATATAATGTTCAAAATAAATGTGTCACTGAGTTTAACAATGCAATAACTCTCATCCACATCTGTTTGTCAAGCTACACATTTGCCTTTTTATAATGCTGTACATTAGTAATTGATTGTATCTGTCCTAGTCTGTGCTTCAGAGATGCTAATTACACCATACCCAGCTGAATTTCAAGCTAATCAACCAATCTTATGGAGGTAGCCAACAAGATATAAATCATCCCTGTAGACTCCATGCTTTTTTTCATACTGATTGTGAAAACAGTGGACTGCAGACACAAAGTAATCACAGACAGCTTGTTAGCAGCTACTGATTGTTTAATACATTTGTTTGTGCTATAGGCTGAAGACAATGCTGCTGCTGTTGCCAATAGCCATAGACAGAAAGGGTGAAGACTTTGTAGGCCAAGGACACAGTACAGGAACTGTGCAACCTTTGGCAACCTTGACTCACAGCCAGAGCCAAACACAGGGAACCCATCACAGTGGAAAGTAAGGTATGTGCTGAACTTAGGCTGTTAGCAACAGGTACCTTTCACAGACTGCCAAGGGAAATGGTTGGTGTGTAATAGGTATCAGCATCCAAGATAAACATTCCTGCTTGCTATGTTGCATCCAAGATAAACATTCCTGCTTGCTATGTACAACATGACAGAGAGCACATATATTTTGCCATTAGTTTTGAGGAGAGGGTCACAAGAATGCTACAGTTGGTCCCTGTATCACACTACCCTTAAGTGATGTGTGCCATACATTGCTGTCATGTACACATGAGAACAACACCTGGGGAACAGGGTATGGTGTACATAAGCCTTAAGGTCTACCACTCAAACAACAGCCAAGTCATACGTAATGGCATGGGAATCATGTGGAACATGTTTGCTGGCAATCTATGCAGTTGACATGACATCCATATGTGCCACATCTCCCAAATGCACCAGATGTGTGCTATGGGGGGGGTATCTCACAGGCTCAAATAAGGGTGGATGCAGGCTTTGCACTGGACTCATGGCTGATGAAATCCATCGGAAATGCATGCACACACACACACACACACACACACACACACACACACACACACACACACACACACACACACCAGAGGAACACCTTAATGAGACACACAGTCCAACCTGTAGTTTCATAGAGCAAGTTTTTCAGATACTGCCCTCACAGTGCCAGTGCCTACATACCTCTGGCCATGCCCACCATTACAGCCCACTGATATGTCCCTCAGTGCTCATAGTATGTGCCATGCTACCCAGGTTAATCTGTTGATAGTTGCTACAAAGGTGTATGTGTGACAAACAGGGTTAAGGCAACCATCCTGTGTTCTGAATGTGTACTGGATGATTATTTGGACTCTAGACCTATGTAGGCATATTTCATGTGTAGTAACATAGTGTGCTGTGTATGTCATACATTGATTTATTTTTCTGCCTGTTATTACTTGTTTTTTTCTCTTAATTTTTGGGACCACTGTTTGCATGGTGCTGTACTTAGAACAAACAGCTTCAAATATGCTCAGCTGGTTTGCATACACAGTGGCAGTGTACAAACTGCACCAATGGATCACCCAGGTACCAGACAGGACCCAGGCATCTAAAATGGACATGGGATGCATTCTATTAATGTAAGTCTGCATGGCTCAAACCCGCTAAGGGTCATTGCGCTACGTTTAACAGCGTGAACCTCAGGATGAATTATAATGTATTAGATTATCATGCACCTTCTCCTGTGGCTGCAGATGTGAAGTCTTGGGCTGAAGTCCACATGTTCCTGGGTTCAAACACAAGGATTGCTGCTGGTATTTAACTAATGTGACCTGGCGTTAGATAGCAATTAAATTAAATATAGACATGTATTCTTTCATACTTCTACTGTTGTGAGTGTAGCACTACCATAAATAAGGTCCATGGTTCTATTACAGCAGACATCTGTCTTTTTTCAATGGTGTCCCACTTCACATTATAGTCACCCTCAATTATAGCAGTTGACCTCATATTTCCTATCATCATCATCATCTTCTTTTGGCTGTTCCCGTTAGGGGTCGCCACAGCTGACCATCTGTTTCCATTTTCTCCTGTCCTCTCCATCTTGCTCTGTCACACCAACCACCTGCATGTCCTCTCTCACCACAGCCATAAACCTTATCTTAGGCCTTCCACTTTTCCTGTTACCTGGTAGCTTCATCCTTAACATCTTTTTCCCAATATACTCAGCATCCCTCCTCAGCACATGTCCACACCAACGTAATCTTGACTCTCTGGCTTTGCCTCCAAACCTTCCAACCTGGGCTAACCCTCTAATATCCTTATTCCTAATCCTGTCCAGCCTCATCACACCCAGTGCAAATCTTAACATCTTTAACTCTGCCACATCCAGCTCAAACTCCTGCCTTTTTGTCACTGCCACTATCTCCAACCCATATAACATAGCTGGTCTCAGTACCCTCTTGTAGACCTTCCCTTTCACTCTTAGTGGTACTCGTCTATCACAAATCACTCCTGACACTTCTCCACCCACTCCATCATGCCTGTACTCTCTTTCACACTCACCATTACTCAGAACTACTGATCCCAAGTATTTAAACTCATCCACCTTTGCCACCTCTACTCCTTGCATCCTCACCATTCCTCTATCCTCCCTCTCATTCACACACACATATTCTGTCTTAGTCCTGCTGACTTTCATTCCTCTTCTCTCTAGAGCATATCTCCATCTCTCCAGCATCATCTCCACCTGTTCTCTACTCTCACTACAGATCACAATGTCATCTGCAAACATCATAGTCCATGGGGAATCCTGTCTGATCTTCAATGTCAACTTGTCCATCACCATTGCAAATAAGAAAGGGCTCAGAGCTGATCCTTGATGTAATCCCACCTCCACCTTAAATGCATCTGTCACTCCCACTGCAGACCTCACCACTGTCACACTACCATCGTACATATCTACCACTCTTGCATACTTCTCTGACACTCCCAACTACGTCATACAATACCACAACTCCTCTCTAGGCACCCTGTCATATGCTTTCTCTAAGTCTACAAAAACACAATGCAACTCCTTCTGACCTTCTCTGTACTTCTCCATCAACACTCTCAGAGCAAATATTTCTTATATCATAATTATTTTCCGGGTCTATATTATATATTCAAAGTTTTAAAACTTCGAATTCCATATGTTCGACAACATATGATCGAAGTTTGAAACTTCGAATATATAATAAAACATAAAAAAAAATAAAACTTACCTTAATGCTCTGAGCAGGGCTGCAAGCCCCCCTGTACCCCCCACACCCCCCTACTTAAATATACCAACTCCGAGATCCCACTTCAGTGCAGAAAATGAAATTCTCCCATCCTGCACCGTACAGCACCGTTACATTTAACCTTCGAACTTTTCAAAGTTTGATCATATGGTGTCGACCATATGACATTTGAACTTTGAAAAGTTCATTCATGTAATAAGAGCCCTTAATTTCCTGATGGCTAACACACTGATATTGCCAGTTATGTACTTATATAATAATATCTGTATTGGTTAACATCTCTTTATTGGTTATCATTGTGCAAACGCCTATGTTTGTGTGATGCTAAGCAATGCTCACCATTTTCAAATTTTGAAAAATCCAAAAATGTGTGCTTTCAGTATCTGTCATAACTGGAATTAATGGGAAACATCATTGTAGATTGGTATTTATCTTTTTAATTTCTCCAAGTCTTTTGGATTTCTAATAACGACCCCATTCCTAAGTCAAAGCACGATTAACGTTCATCAAATTAGTATTGTTTCAGTCTTTGATGTCAGCCAAAAGTGCTCATCACAGCACCCACAATGTGCCCAGTAATGACTCCTTCTGCAATTCATATGGGGTTACATGGATTGGCAGGATATTTAAATATGACTGTAGATTCTTTTTTATAAGACCTGTTGCTTCTACTACTATTGGAACTGTCTGGGTATCTTTCCTCTACATTGCTCTTGTTTCTGCCTGCAAATCCTGATATTTTATGACTTTGTGTCTCTCTGTATGCAAGACACTGTATTCACTGGGTGTGGTGATTTCAACGAGCAAAGCTACTCTTGTCTTCTTTTCTGTATGTATTTATCTGCATGGCATGGCTGGTGTGCATGGAGAGGTTCTGAGATTTTGATCTCAAAGCTGGGTTGTGCAGAACTCCAAAGTGTTTGTTAGACTTCTAGTGAATGATTATGGTCCTTGGCTGGTGCAGGAGCACTATCATGGATCTGATTAGAAATCAGATGCATGGAATAGTTTGACCCGGGATTTGTCCAGTGCTACCACTATCCTCTGCACTGGAGAACAGTGTAGAAATAACTACTGAGACTTCAGGATGAGGAAGAGGGATACCCTTGACCATTGGATCGAGGAATGTTGAACTGGCATCTCTCCACAGATGTGTGAGTATCACTTACATGCTCTGCTTGTAATAGCTGCATTTTTTCAGGATTGGTGTTCTTAATGGTATTCTGTTGTGTTCTGCTTTGTCCACAGCTAATGCTGATAGATTACTGAACATGTGAACTTATGAAGAAAGATTGGCATGGGTGCGAGATGTGAGTGGTATGTGTGCATTCAAACACTACTGTTGTTTTAGCATTAAGAGTAAATACAGCTTATTGTGGTAAAAACTTGTATCACATTGAGTATGCATTTGTCAACTGTAAAGAAAAAGGATGCATACATTAGTTTGCAAGATAAAACAACAAACCACTATTACAGAGTAGACAGGGGTTGTTGGTTAAAAAACACACTTCCTAACTATACAATACTGTTTAAGTTGACATCAATACTGCAATGTAATGTAAGACCTATAAACCAGGGACAACAAGAGCCTGCTGCAGATTGTTATCATTATACCTGGGGCACACAGTAGTGTCAACATGTATGTTAACACAAATCCTATGCAACTTTTTCCATGTATGTAAGAGCAATATTTAAAATATGTTCCTATTTATGGGTCATTGCACCCCAATTATTTTATGATCTGTCTAGGTATCCTGCTCAGAAAGGTTGAGAGGTATGGTCTGTAGCACAATGCATCAGTTGCACATTTTCAGGTAACAGTAAACCTGAATCTATAAAGTGTAAAATGAAAGACTGCTTGCATTATGCTGTATTCCAAAGGAAAAGTACAGTAGTCACTGGTTGTGGGTTCAAATAGCACACTACCCAAATACAAAACTCAGTTGTCTACAACAGTTTTAGGTTTTCATCAATAAAAATACAGCACTGTACCCAGTAATAACTCCTACAATTCATATGGGGTTACATGGATTGATAGGATATTTAAATATGACTGACACTGACTATTCATCATGATAGCATTTTAAGTTCAGACTTCTATACCTGCGGTTTGGATGGCCTGCTATCAAATGTAATCAGTGTACATGGAACATGCATATGTGCAATACATGCAACCATGAATGATTGCTGGATACGATCTGATCTGTACTAGAGCGTGTATATGTTAAGAACAGAGTAGTATTAAAAGTAATAAAGAAACTTCTTATCAGTTTGTAGTGTTAAAAGTAAAATGTAACAGAACAGAGTAAATTAATTGTTGAAAGCTTTGTATATTATCTGTGAAGTTACTAATCTTCTCTTTTTTTCTCTCACTCCATCCCTTTTCTTCATTTGTTTTTTATGGATTTATTATTATTATTATTATTATTATTATTATTATTATTATTATTAATTATATTTATTATAATTATTATTTTTAATATTTCTTATGGTTTGTTTATTATGTATGTTATATTCTGTTGTTAAATACATTCTCATTTCTTATTATTTATCATTATGTTTGTAATTATATTATTTATTTTTATAATAATTTATGAAATTGTTTAATGTTTTACTTTTATTATTTCCATTTTTTGTGTTATGTTTTATTTCATTATTGAATTTTAATTTTATTTATGTTATTACTACAGCACAACAGGGTAGGCTGGATCCCCCTGATCTGCCTACACTTGCTTCACCAGCTACAGCCCCAAGGCCTAGCACTTCTAGACTGCAGCCTGGTGGCACCCCACATGCTGCTCCTGTGCTACCTGGATCCTCAGGTAGTTCTAGCTTGCAGGATAGGCCCGTAGTTCCCTCTGGGAGCAGAGGCAGAGGGAGTGATTTGGTCACCCTAGCTGAATTGCCAGGTCTGGTGAGTAGGATTGTGCACTGAACAACTGGTGTACGACTATGCAAGTGGAGACACTGCTCTCCATCTCCCTCCTGAATTACACAAAGACAAGCAGACACTGCAGCCAATAGTGCAGTGAGGCAGTCCAGTGGGTGAGGTCTTGATTCTTACTGTCACCAAACTTGATGTTCATATGTTCGTGATCTCCCCACCCTCACTCCAACCATGGTGTTCACCCCCCTCTTGTGTCCTTCACTAACCCTGTCTCTTGTCTTCTGTTAAATGCATTAATTGTATCTTGTTTTGGTTCAGATGGTACTGGGTTCAAATCCAGGTATATATATCTATATATTGTATATATTGTCTGTCAGCAAATGCTTCCTCACCTTCTCGACTTGCCTGCCCCAGTCATGCCTATGTCCCTTCCCCAACATTACACTCTCACCTTAAAAAGGGCACCTGTCCCAAAAAAAAATCATCCTGTATATACCTCTCCATTTCACAAGTGTGTCTGCTTGACACACTTAATTTGGTCTAATTGGCCTCAAAATACAACTATGTTGTTGTCAACCCTCTCTCTGGAGGTGACATTCCAAATTCAGCTAAGATTCTGTACATGTGTTTAGTTGTTGCTGTTGGAGAAATGGATAGCTATGGTTCTTACTTACACCCTTCCTGAACATTCCTGCCTTCCTTTCACATTGTTTTTCCCTTGGCTTGCACCCTCTTTCATCATTTTCTTGTCTCCCCATTTCTTTTCTTTAAAGAATCATTTTGCAATAGTGCAAATTGTGCAGCATCACTTAGCAATGGTAAAAAGAAGTACTATTGGTTATATAAACTTTTATTGGATACCAGTACAATGTAACACCAAATATTTCATTATTACTGCACTTAGTGCATAAACAGCAGAGCTAGTAAGGGAGACAGCTAGAAAGGTGCTTGGTATGACATCTGGACAGAGGAAGGACGACAAGGAGACGTGGTGGTGGAATGAGGAAGTACAGGAGAGTATACAGAGAAAGAGGTTGGCAAAGAAGAAGTGGGATTGTCATAGAGATGAAGAATGTATACAGGAGTATAAGGAGATGAGGTGCATGGCAAAGAAAGAGGTGGTGATGGCTAAGGATAAGGCATATGAGGAGTTGTATGAAAGGTTGGACACTAAAGAGGGAGAAAAGGACTTGTACCAATTGGCTAGACAGAGGGACCGAGCTAGGAAAGATGCGCAGAAGGTAAAGGTGATAAAGGATAATGAGGGAAACATACTTACAAGCGAGGAGAGTGTGTTGAGCAGTTGGAACGAGTACTTTGAGGGGTTGATGAATGAAGAGAATGAGAGGGAGAGAAGGTTGGATGATGTGGGATAGTGAATCATGAAGTGCAATGGATTAACAAGGAGGAAGTAAGGATAGCTATGAAGAGGATGAAGAATGGAAAGGCTGTTGGTCTGCATGGCATACCTGTGAAAGCATGGAGGTGTTTAGCTGAAATGGCAGTGGAGTTTTTAACCAGATTGTTTAATGAAATTTTGGAAAGTGAGAGGATGCCTGAGGAATGGAGAAAAAGTGTTTTGGTATTGATTTATAAGAATAAGGGTGATGTGCAGAGCTGTAGTAACTACAGAGGGATTAAATTGATCAGTCACACCATGAAGTTATGGGAAAGAGTAGTGGAAGCTAGGTTAAGAAGGGACGTGATGATTAGTGATCAGCAGTATGGTTTCATGCCGGGAAAGAGCACTACAGATGCGATGTTTGCTCTGAGAGTGTTAATGGAGAAGTACAGAGAAGGACAGAAGGAGTTGCATTGTGTTTTTGTAGACTTAGAGAAAGCATATGACAGGGTGCCTAGAGAGGAGTTGTGGAATTGTATGAGGAAGTCAGGAGTGTCAGAGAAGTATGTAAGAGTGGTACAGGATATGTACAAGGGTAGTGTGACAGTGTGACGTCTGCGGTGGGAGTGACGGATGTGTTTAAGGTGGAGGTGGGATTACATCAAGGATCAGCTCTGAGCCCATTCTTAATTGCAATGGTGATTGACAGGTTGACAGACGAGATTAGACAGGAGTCCCCGTGGACTATGATGTTTGCAGATGACATTTTGATCTCTAGTGAGAGTAGGGAACAGGTGGAGATGACCCTGGAGAGATGGAGATATGCTCTAGAGAGAAGAGGAATGAAGGTCAGCAGGACTAAGACAGAATATATGTGTGTTAATGAGAGGGAGGATAGAGGAATGGTCAGGATGCAGTAGAAGTGGTGAAGGTGGATGAGTTTAAATACTTGGGATCAATAGTTCAGAGTAATAGTGAGTGTGAAAGACAGATGAAGAAGAGAGTACAGGTAGGATGGAGTGGGTGGAGAAGAGTGTCAGGAGTGATTTGTGACAGATGAGTACCAGCTATGTTATATGGGTTGGAGACAGTGGCATTGACAAAAAGGCAGGAGTTGGAGCTGGATGTGGCAGAGTTAAAGATGTTAAGATTTGCACTGTGATGAAGGTGGACAGGATTAGGAATAAGTATATTAGAGGGTCATCCCAGGTTAGAAGGTTTGGAGACAAAGCCAGAGAGGCAAGATTACGTTGGTTTGGACATGTGCTGAGGAGGGATGCTGAGTATATTGGGAAAAAGATGCTAAGGATGAAGCTACCAGGTAACAGGAAAAGAGGAAGGTCTAAGATAAGGTTTAAGGATGTGGTGAGAGAGGACATGCAGGTGGTTGGTGTGAGACAGCAAGATTCAGAGGACAGGAAGAAATGGAAACAGATGATCCACTGTGGTGACCCCTAACGGGAACAGCAGAAAGAAGATGATGATGAGTGCATAAACAGCTGATGGCACAAATTCATAAATATCACAATTTATAATCCTGATATGCACATAAAATGATTTGAAAATGATAGATACACCTGGATTTGAACCTAGTACCATCTGAACCAAAACAAGATACCATCAATGCATTTAACAGATAGTGCTACAAAATCAGTTGAGTAGCAAGTGCATTTTACACATTGTATAGATAATTGCACACTAAACTGCTGTTGCACACACCTGCTACTTAAGTTAATTTTTGGCTGCAGGTAGTAATTGGCTTCAAGTGGTGCTACTTACCTTTCTTGGGCCATATGCAACTGTTTTGGAATGCAGGTGTAGGTAATACATTTCACTGATATTCTCATTCCTCTTCATTTCTCTCAGCTGTACAGAATTTTGCACAATGTTCACAGTTTTGCCTTGTATAATTGGTGTGTTTCTCCATAACTTGTAGTTAAATAATAGTAATAATAATAATAATAATTTAATACCTTCTATCATCTTTCTAAGTTTGCAAGAGTAACATTTAAAACTTGGTCCTTTAGTGAATGGCTTTGTCCCCCATTGTGTATGGCTTTGTCCAAATGTATTGCTCTAACAAGTTGACAGGTATGTTCCTATTATTGAATTACTATTTTATTAGTCTTGCTAAGCAATGCTGCACAATGCACAGCATCACTGAAACATGCTTTGAGAATATTTGGCAATTAGTATTAACTGTATGCAAACAATCCATCCTCAACCCATTTTTTCCATTTTGCACATGAGGTTAGGGTGTCACTTCAACACTGACAATCATCTCAAACCAAGGTTTACACTGATTTGACTGTATACAATGCATCTGCTAGTTAACTGGATGAGTTAATGTATTGGTGATGAAGGCAGATGGTACTGGGTTTGAAATCAGGGGTTGGCATAATTTTTACGAGTGTGTGTTATACATTTACATACATCCACTGATACTACTGCCGCTTGCCATTGCTTAGAGATGCTGCATACCATGCATCATTGTGCACAGTTTCTTTAAAGAAAAGAAATGGGGGAGATAGGAAGGTAGTGAAATGGGGAGCAAGCTGGGGGAAAAACAAAATAAAAGGAAGGCAGGAATGTGCAGGAAGAGTGTAGGTAAGAACCGTAGATATCCATTTCTTCAACAGCAACAAATGAGCACATGTACAGAAGCTTAGCTGAATTTGGAATGTCACCTCCAGAGAGAGGGTTGACAACAACATAAATGTGTTGTGAGGCCAACTGGACCAAATTAAGTGTGTCAAGTAGACTCATGTGAAATGGAAAGCTATATACAGGATGATATTTTTTTGGGGGGCGGACAGTTGCCCTTTTTTAAGGTGAGAGTGGAATGCTGGGGAAGGGAAATAAACATGTGTGCAGCAGGTAAGTTGGGAAGGTGAGGAAGCATTTGCTGACAGACAAGATATACAAGAAACAGTGTTGGTGAAGGACACAAGAGGGGGGGTGAACACCATGGTTGGGGTGGGGAGGGGAGATTGAGGTCCCACAGACATCAGGCACAGTAACAGTGTGACTGAAGTCCTGACCCATTGGACTGTCATCACTGTTCCATTACTGCACCACTGGCTGTAGTAGCTAACATCTGTGCCTACAGCTGGTTTGCCATACCAGGATGGAAAGCAGGCTATGTCACGTAGGCGTGTGCCTATGGTCTGGTGCACAAACCTACACACCATACCTGGCAACTCCGCTTGGATAATGAATGCACACCCTCTACCTCTGCTCCCAGTGGGGACCCCAGGTCTAGCCGCTGGACCAGAACTACCTCAGGGCCCAAGTACAGCAGGGGCAGTGGGGGGGGGGATGCCACCAGGCTGCAGCTCAAAAGTGCTGAGCCTTTGTACTTCAACTGGTGGAGCAAGTGTAGGCGGATAACTGGGAAACAGCCTACCCTGCTGTGGTGTAGTAAAAACATATATAAAATTAAATAACAATAATGAAATAAAGCATAACCCAAAAAATGACAGTAATACAATTAAAAAAAGAAACAATAGAATAAATTATAACAATATTTAATAATATAATTACAAACACAATGATAAATAATAACAAATGAAAAAGTATTTAACAACAAAGTAATATAAAAGTATATGTAATAAAACATAAGAAATAATAAAAAATAATAATAAATCTATAATTATATAAAAATAATAATAATAATAATATAAACATAAAATAAAAAAATAAGAAATCCATAACAAAAAGCAAATGAAGAGAAGGGGTGGGGGGAGAGAAAAAAAGGAGAACATTAGTAACTTCCCAGATAATATACAGTGCTTTATACAATTGATTTACTGTATTTTGTTACATTTTACTTTTAACACTACCAACTGATAAGAAATTTCTTTATTAATTGGAATACTACCCTGTTACTAACACACACACACTATAGTGCAGACCATATCACATCCATCAGTCATTCATGTGTGCATATATTGTACTTATGTATGTTCCATGTACACTGATTACACTTGACAGCAGGCCATTCAAGCCAGAGGTATTGAGGTTTGCACTTAAAATGCTATAAACAATAATGCCTGACAGGGTAAACCCACCCAGGGGTATTATGAGGCCCGACACCTCAGGTGGAGGGCCTCTACACACCTGGAAGGGCAATAATTATACAATAACACACACCCTAGAGGGCACTATTGTGATTAGAGAATGGTCTGTCTGTAAAATTGTTGTTTTACTTATATATATATATATATATATATATATATATATATATATATATATATATATATATATATAAATTTGTATCAATATTTTTTTTATGTAAAATAGTTCCTACGCCTAATGTTTCAAACTTGCTGTAGTATATGTTAATGGTGTTGAAGGAAGCATTTTACAGCCAAAATATAACATTTTAAAAATAACCAGGTTATTTACCTTATTTTTGGTCCTTTACTCCTAAATTGTTTAGTTGGTGGTCACTGGAGATTGAAGTTACTATATAATTACATACATCTGAGCTTCAGATTTCCTTTAGATTAGCAGCTTTGTAATTTTATAAGGGTAGTAAGTAAGTTTCTTTTTTACAGCCTTTGCCCCCCCCCTTTATTTTAGACTTTATCCAGATTTCTTCAGCTGAAAAATGCAGAGGTTTGTAAACATCTTTACTGCTGCTGGTGCCAGTAGTGATGTCACACACTCTCATATACACATCTCTGCTTCAAAAAAAAAAGCATACTAACAAAAACCCTGTTATTCTAGTAACTTTCTAAGTTTATAAGACCAATATTTAAAATCCATCCCTGTTTTCAGCCCTTTGTTTCCCCATTATTTGTGCTGAGATATTTTTGATCTGTTCCTCATAGAAGATGTGTTTTTCTGGCAGTTTACTGGGATGATGTGAGAAACCTGCACTCATTGTAATCATTCTTAACCCTGGAAGAAGCTGACATTTGTGCAGTTACAGAAACCTAGTTCAAAGCTGAGGACAACACCCCATCCATACCAGGTTGCTCATCCTATCATTCATTCAGACCCCAAACTGTGGGCAGCAAATCAAAAGGAGGTGGAGTTGCAATATATATAAAAGACATACACCTCTAGTTTGGTCAAACAGTATGATGCACAGGAAACACTCCAGGTGCAGTTAACAATTGACAAGACCCCTATTCAAATCATAGCTAGCTACAGGCCTCCAACTCTGACTCAAGATGCCCACTCCACCTATCTGGACCTCTTCGAGTCTATCAAGATTCAACCCTTTACCCTGATCCTGGGTGAGTTTAACTATCCAACCATAGATTGGAAGAAATACTCATGCCAAAATACAAATGCCCAGGGATTCCTTGATTTTGTCAATGCAAATGCCTTGGACCAGTTGGTTGACACCCCCGCAAGAGGTGAAAATATCTTGGACTTGGCATGAAGCAGCATGAGTAACCAGTGCAGCATACCTACAGTGTCGTCATCCCTAGTAAGATCCAACCAGAAAGCAGTCAGTTTCAAAATCACCATCTCACCTGACCCCCCCCCCCCAGCTAGTGTCAAACAAAAACCTTCTCCAAAGCTGATTACAACCTCCTGAGGGAAGATATAAACAGCTTCACAGCCCCCTCCCCCTCCACAGGAACTGACACATATGTTCAAACCTACACCAAAGTACTATATGAGCATTTATGTAGCTGCATGGAATCAGGAATACCAGACAGGACAAAATCCTCCTCCTCGAGGAAGAGTAAACCTGTCTGGTGGACATCTACAATAAATAAACTCCATAATTAAAGGAAAACAATTGCTGTCTAGGACCAAGAAAGAGCAGCTGTCTAATTGGAAGCAACCTCTTCTTAGCCTGAACAAGCAAATAACAGCACTAGTGAAATCCTCCAAATCAAACTTCAAGTCCAAACTGGCCACATCTACTAAGACAATCATAAGCCCTTCTTCACATATGTCTGCAATCACAAGGGAAGCACCCATATCTGCTCAGAACTGGTGGTCAAGGACACCACATACACAAACCCTGTAGATATAGCCAACCTGCTGGCAGACAGGTTCGGTGAAAACTTCACTCCTCTGTCCCCCTCATCAGTAAAACAGGACATCCCCAGTACCTTCCCTCCTGCCTCCCTCTCCTTATCTCTAGGAAGCAAGTCATCACTGCCCTCTCAAAGGCAAAAAATACAGCCTCCATGGGACCTGATAAAATCCCAGGCTGTATCCTACATTAACTCAGGCAGGAACTTGCAGCACCATTAGGCACATTATTCAACCAAAGCCTGAGTGGTGGTTTCATCCCAGCTGAGTAGAGGACAGCTACTGGCATCCCTTTGCACAAAGGTGGAGTGTCCACTGATCCAGGAAATTACAGACCCATCAGCCTAACTAGCCTGATCTGCAAGGCTATGGAGCTGATTATCATGGACC
>NC_056735.1:1262123278-1262142407 GCF_019279795.1 Protopterus annectens | reverse complement strand
AAAATGTTTTAATGGGGGGTTTAGGATTTGTGACCCCACCTGTGGGGGTTTTTTTTGTTTTTTAAAAGGGGCAACCCCCCAAATATCCATCTGCAAAGGTGGTCCACCACTTCATGCGGGCCAATAATATCCATCCATACCTGATGTACATCTTACCGCATCGTCAGTATTTCACCATATTCAGGTATCAATGATGGGTCTGCATTGCAACCGCATGTTGTAGTAAGACACAGATGAACTGAAGGAAACATCAGCTACTGCTCATGCATGGTAGCTGAATGCACACCACTACATGTACATGTGTATAGGTCCTACATTCCTGTCATGTAGCCATGTTTTGTATGCATTGTACTGGTGAACATGTGTGATGACATACATGACACATGGATCAAGTTGTATGATATGATAGGAGCGTTACGGGTAACTGAAGTACATAGAATGTTAACTCAGTCAACATTGCTACCTTATGTACTGTTAGCATTCAACAGCTATGGACCTTACCTTCCATGTGCATGCGGTAATCACTGTAGCCACGGTTCGCATGAAGGACAGCAATAGCTATGTTATGTACATATGTTGTGTGTGTGTGGGGCATGTACATATCCATGGCAGTTACATGGCCATACTGTCATATCCAAACATGAGTGTGTTGTCTGATTGCACAGCAACAGTTATCTGTTACAGCTGTATGTATAAGACCGAGGGCCTCTATGTGTACAGCTGACCTGGTTATGCCGAATAAGTGGTATCAGTGCATTGCATAACACATGATGGAACCCTGTCAGTACATGGGTAGTCTGCACAGTTGCTGTAGAGCTAGGTACAGTCCACTGGTCATGACAACGTAAATATGGTGTTGTACTAATGTATGGATGTGTGTTGCTGGTCCAAGGACAGGGTGATGTGTGAGGGCTACATTACCGTGAAAAGCGGCATTTACTACTGTGATATGCACCTGACACATCTGTGATGAGCTTTGAGAGTGTACTGGTCAGTACATGTGAGTGGTATCTATAAAATGCGTCGCGTGTACTAACACCTGGAGCGGCCCCATTAATGGTCTTATGGCCCGCCATGTCTGTATTCTGAGGTTATATAGTGGTAGTGGTATTTTTGCACAACTGGAGCCTTATGCCAGGTGTTCCTCACTGCACAGATGTCATGAGGTATTCCCCATTGTTGGATCTATATCCGGCAGCTATGATTACTTAACGTACACACATCTAGCACTGTTTAGCATGGGCTACATACAATGCAGTTGTCCTGTAGGTGTCAGGGTGTTTACCTGGGTCTCAGGTTCTTTGATCTATGTGAATGGTACGTACATGTGAAGTACCCACTCCTGCCAGGACAACACCGCGGGTGAGCCATTAGGTGTTGGTGAGTTTAGATTTGTACAGCTAAGGTGATGGACAGCAGCAGACGTTGTGTAGAAGACCGGTGTCAGACATATGTAGTGCAGCATTCATGCTAACAATGATGACTATCGACACACTGTGCCCTTCCATGTTTAGAATCTGTGTGCATACAAGACAGCCCTTCGCTACTAAGTGTGTGAGCATGTCCGGTACGCCGTTGTGTAGACGGACACATAGTGCATTCCAAACTGATGTGTGCTACTAAGTGTGTGAGCATGCCCAGTGACACCTTGTGTCAGTTGTGTGCCTCTGTGTATGGGCATGACCATTGTAATCCTGTATAGCGATAGTGGTCATCCAGGCAACAGATGGCCATACCCCACTTCAGGATGGATTCCTACATTGAACACACTGGTTCACAGGTATGTACACCGTAACTGCTAGCATCCATGTTGATGTCTGCATTCCTAGAAGGTCATATTGACTGTCTTGAAAGGTGTACTGTCTGTGGTGTGTCTCGTATCTATGTAGTGTTGTAATAGCACTCCATAGATAGCCAGTTGTCCTGCTCACACCACTGCCATGTGTTTGTCTTCGTCTGCTTTGGGACAGTAATATGCTTTTAGACTGCTCACACTCCATACAATCCCTATCGGCATTTGTTCCATTGTTGATGATGCCACCCACCTAGAAGTATGCCTCTGGGAGTGCTGTGATCCAGCAATCTCGGCAGCACATTCTGTAACTGCGTAATGCTGTAGTGTGATAAGGTCATTAGGTCTATGTTCTAATCCCAGCCCTGGCAAGTTTGTGTGTGTGTCTTTCCAGCTGTCTGGGGACAGAGTAATGCTTTTAGACTGCTCACTCTCCATACAATCCCTATCGGCGTCTTTGCCTTTGCTGATGATGTCACCCACCTAGAAGTATGCCTCTGGGAGTGCTGCGACCCAGTAGTCTTGGTAGTGCGTTCTGTAACTGCGAAATGCTGTAGTGTGATAAGGTAGTCAAGTCTATGTTCTAATCCCAGCCCTGTTGTGTGTTTGTGTGTTTTCAGCTGCCTGGGGACAGAGTAATGCTTTTAGACTGCTCACTCTCCATACAATCCCTATCGACGTCTTTGCCTTTGCTGATGATGTCACCCACCTAGAAGTATGCCTCTGGGAGTGCTGTGATCCAATAATCTTGGTAGCGCATTCTGTAGCTGTATAATGCTGTAGTGTGATAAGGTAGTCAGGTCTATGTTCTAATCCCAGCCCTGCTGTGTGTGTGTTTCCAGCTGCCTGGGGACAGAGTAATGCTTTTAGACAGCTCACTCTCCATACAATCCCTATCAGTGTCTTTGCCTTTGCTGATGATGTCACCCACCTAGAAGTATGCCTCTGGGAGTGCTGTGATCCAGTAATCTCGGTAGCGTTTTCTGTAACTGCGTAATGCTGTAGTGTGATAAGGTAGTTACGTCTATGTTCTAATCCCAGCCCTGCAATGTGTGTGTGTGTGTGTGTTTCCAGCTGCTTGGGGACAGAGTAATGCTTTTAGACTGCTCATTCTCCATACAATCCCTATCGGCATCTTTGCCTTTGCTGATGATGTCACCCACCTAGAAGTATGCCTCTGGGAATGCTGTGATCAAGTAATCTCGGTAGCGTGTTCTGTAACTACATAATGCTGTAGTATGATAGAATAGACAGGTAGGTGCTCGATTCCAAGGCATGGCAGGTGCGTGTGGTTGGCAGTCATATCCTATGTGTTGGTATCTGTGGGTGGCTAGTTTCAGGATGTGTTGAATGTGTTTTGTTGCTTTCCTATACAGTGTCCACAAATGTCATAATCGCCCAAGACACTGGGTTGTCAACACATACATTCGCCAATAGGTCTGGTGAGTAAATGTCAGCAGTCCTACTCTTACCCTTAATACAGTCTGACCCGTGTGGCGCAACAAAACAAACTTGACTTGTTAGTAACACCACTACATAATGCAGGTGGCACATGTGGTTTCCTTTTCATTCTTGTCTAATGCTTTGGTGTTATGTGGTCTGCTGTTGTGATATAAATGCAATATCTACGTATGTGTGAGTATATGTATATGTGTGTGTGTGTGTGTGTGTGTGTGTGTGTGTGTGTGTGTGTGTGTGTGTGTATGTGTGTGTATATATATATATATATATATATATATATATATATATATATATATATATATATATATATATATATAATATACATAGATATAGATATAGATAGAGAGATAGACATAGATATATACATATATGTATGTGGACATTAGCACTATTGAATGTTTGTGCTGGATGATCTGTACGTGATCACCTCGGATGTACGTATATCTGCCATGGCGATGGGTAAGCACATCCTCTGTGGTGTGCAGGGTCCCGGTTCTAGTCGTGTAGAGACTGATTATTTTGTTGCTGGGAAGACCAAGGACATCGAATACGGTGATAGTAAGGCACCTTTAACCAGTTGTGTACGGATCTGAGCGACAGTAAGCAGTGGTTATTAATTTGGAGGGTCAGTATGGGTCATATAATTATGCATTAGAAGACAATACTATGCAAATGAGGTTGACAATAGTGAATCCCGTTTATCCCCAGGGTGTGATGCAGATCCCAAGAGTGTATGTGTGTATATAGCGGTGCAGGGCTCGAATATAGGTGAAAGCATGGGTGGGGGTCCAGGCATACTGCACGCACATTGGAGACCTGTGCCTCGGATTGCTCCTGTCTTAGCACACCTAAGCTAGGGGTGTGTCTATACCTGCCTGGTGAAATTGGGAGGGACAACAGCAGTAGTGCAGTAGACAAGATGAACAGGCTGCACAAACAGGTGATAATCAGCACAATCAGCAGATTACATGGCCAGCCCACCCCAGAACACTACGGTAATGTGAGCAAGCACCATACACACAGGTTTCTTCCACACTCTACACCACCGGTATGTACATGCGGGGACATTTCTCAACACAGTCCAACCAAATGAGAAGGGCTGCAGCAGGCAAAATAGACCAACATGTGCAGGAGGCTGAGGGTGGTGAGGATGTGAATGCTGCCAAACAACCCTTAGTGAGGTGACATAAGACTTTACAGACCCAGGGTAACTTACCAGGGGCTACATGAGCTGGAGATAGTGGAGCGCTATGGGGTAGACAGCGACCTCCTACAGAAGCCTGTTGAGCTTTGCCGGCCACACCTGACACATCCAACAGGCCGAGGGAAACCCATCCCAGTGGATACCAAGGTATGTGTTGGCCTAGGTATACTAGCCACAGGTACCTCATAAAGCACAACTGGGGATATCATGGGGATCCCACAGGCATTGCACCAGTTCACAGACGCCATGTTACCACATGCCAGTGAACACGTACATGTCCTCAAAACATGTGATTTGTTGACCAGCAATATGCATCTCTTCCACCAAATGGCTGACTATCCTGGGGTACTGGGTGCTATAGCCTGCATGCACATATGCATCAAAGCACCACCGGTGAGCCAGTAGGGCCTACATTAACTGCAGGGGCATACCCTCCAACAGCTAGGCCATATGCGATGGCCAGGCATTAAACTGAATGTGTGTGCTGTCTGCTCTGGAAGCTATGGCGATTCGATATATGGCATCTGATGCAGCTGTACCACACCTTTGCCAATATGGACATCCCCTACAGTCTCCTAGTGGGGGATGCTGGGTAACCACTGGAGTTGTGGCTGATGACACCCATCAGCAATGCACACACCTGAACAACTACACCATAATGAGGCAGATGCACAGGCAAGACATATAATTGAGCGTGTGTTTGGGATGCTCAGGTCATGGTTCTGGTGTCTGGACACATCCGGTGGAGCCTTGCAGTATTCACCAGCTACATGCACCCAAATTGTTATGGTATGTGCTATGCTACACAATCTGATCCTGCGGTAACAGTTGCAGCAGGAACAGCATGGGGCAGGGCCACACAGCCCCCCACCAATGCCAAGGCCTGTACAGGCACAGTGTGACTTGGAGGGGGAACTACCTGAGCTGGGCCCAGTAAGCGAAAGGGGCATGCACAGTATGACCTGCCCTTGGCAAAGAGGCAACACATGGCATATGCACTGACACAGTAGGTACCCAGGGATTTCATCCTCTCTAACTCACACAGACAGTACAATGGATGCCAAACATGACACTACCTGTGCTCAGCCATGTATAGGAAGTGCACTGTGTGCATCCGACATAGGCAGCCCTCCAGCATCATCCTCAGGTCTGGAACACCCCCAAGGTAAGTTAATCGACCTACCAATTGGCAGTTGTATTAGAATGTGTATTTACCCGTAGCTATGGTATGGATGTGAGCATACAAGGGAATTTGGTGGCCAACTGTTAGGGCAGCAGACAGTACACGTCCATAGTGGCACCATGACATCTGTAGCACATACTGGGGTCACAATAGTAGCCAGTAGTACACAGGGTGTCCTAACCCACTGCAGGTTATGGGCTGAACATCATGTGTGTCCATACAGCCCGCACAAGTCTCATACAGCTGGACAGGTGTAGACCAATGCAGACAAATGCTATACAATGGCCTCTGGATATGCCCAATGAATGACCCCAACCCCACAGACACACACAGACTACAGCAGGCCAGGCAGTTGGATGTAGGTTGTGAAGGCTAGGACGTCTGAAACCACTATGCTGGTAATTAAAGCTAGGATTTGACGTACACTGGTATGCCTCCAACCAGCAATTTAGGTAGGTCCACACACTGAAATGGAGTACCTGGCATACCAGTACAGTAGTAGCAAATGTGTACAACTGTCAGCTGTGCCTTCCAACGCACATGTGAGAGTCATGCGCCACCCGGTGCTGTATAGGACTGTGGATACAGTTGGATGTCCCTCCACAATGTGCAGAAATGTAGCAACAGTCAATGCCACATGACCGTTAGCTACCCTGCAGACACAGCATGCCACCTGTCGGTGTACAACGCAGGGGTCGGCACCACAGTACTGACTATCTGGACATGTGACACATGCGATCCAGTTGACCATACTTGGCATGCTCAAACACATGAAGGTATGACGGTAATGTCAGTCGACAACATGCGTAACAGTCATACTGGGCATGCTCACACACTGAAACACAGGACAGCCAGGTCTGCAAACACCAGTGGTCCGGGCATATCTGCCAGTACATTGCTATACTGTTGGATGACTGTGCTGTATGGTATGTGTGTGGTACTGTCTATTGTCTGTACATATGTCATGGTGTATTGGTAATTCACATGAGCTGTGTGCGCAGGGTATTGCTACCAACACGTGCAAAGGATGGTTCTTTGTTTGCGGCCAGAATGACGCCTTTGGATACGGAGTGGGTAAGGCACATTCCAGCAGGTGGGAGTGGTTGTGCATGGGTTTGTATGGTGGTAAGCACTGCTGACCTCTGGTTACAGCTCCTTATACTTGTTTAGACTCCACATTTCTTTAACAGTGCAATACTGGTATACTGGTAGACAAACACGCTTACACCCGCTCGCTCACTCACTTGCACGTGCACTGACATTTGTGCTTACATTTGTCACTCACGCTGGGGTGGGCACGATCCCTTGTGATGCCTATTACATCGGACTACATGATTACAGTATTGGGTATGTCTAACCATTAGGCGACGGCAGGCATTCGACTGTACGGACTCGGCGGCCTGTCCAGTGACATAATCATATTATATGCGTGTTCCTCATAAAATCTGCTCCCATCTGGCTGACACATGGGAACTGATACTTTGCAATGCTGACATGTAAATGTTTTTTGGGAAATGCATCTCTCTGCCAGATCATGCTACCGCATACCTATTGTAGGTTTTCCACTTTTTAGATTGGCCGACGTGAGACTCTAGGAGTAACACCTTTCCCACTTTGCATGGGACAGTCCCTCATTAGGTATATGTGTCATGCGAGAATACTCTAGCCATAGCAACTGTCCTGATTAGAGGACATTATTATATTCTACATGTTTGTAATAGTTGCATGTAACGGTTATTGTATACATGACACGTCGATATGTTATGTGAAGTAGCATAAGCAACTTGACTGCTGCTAGACTAAGCTTTGATTTGTGCTAATATGTATATTTCTGTATTATGCATGGCTGTAGGTATGTTCTGACCTGGTACGTCTGACATTTCTACAGAGCAGGTCCCACTTTGGCCATTCGGAAAGGTGGCAGCCCTATAGGACCTATATGTAGAGCTGTCACATTTGGTAAGGCAACACATACCCACAGCCAGTAGTAAACTGACTACTTCACCGGTTTGCATACGTTAAGGTTATTCTTGTAGCATTATAGTTGCTAATACTGTTTCCTATAACATGTAGCTGTTTCTGATACAACAAAATCATTTTATGACACCACTACACACAATATATGACCTCCTTTCCTGAAATCACAGGCCATGTGCCATAACATTCATTTTGCAGGACACAACTGCCCAGAGTGGTGTGTCCCTCACAAAGGCGAACAGGTGGTAATCCAAAACTATTATGCTATCATCTACCTAAGGTGGTCGGCAGAATATGCGCTTTCCGTCACTGACAGACCTCACATACTAATGGGGGAGAATGAACACTGTATCAGGGACACTGCATAACACCCTGAGGGACACATTTAGATGATTGGTTCTATTAACCTGACACATTGACAGTCACGGGGCATATGTATTCATTCACATTTGTCGAGGCACATGCTGTTTATGACTCATACATGTTGTCATCAGTCATTACCTGTATTCTGCCACCTGTCCACCTAATATCAGTAGTTCTGGAAGTGTTTAGTTGGACTTTGTTACATTCTGATTCATAAATATGGACGTCCATGCTAATCGGGTACACTGCACTAATATAGTCCCTATGTGTTCCCCCAATGGTTTACGTACTAATCCAGTAGATGTGCTCTTCAGGTTTGGGAAGTATAGGCGTCTTCTATGCCCACATAGGAATATTAATTACTTCCACTGGGCGGGCCTACTACATCTCTGCCAACCAGCACCTGCACACTTAGGCCCATTATTGCATACCCATGATTCACCTACCTGACACCCCTCTACAGCACTCATGACAAATACTTACTGTGAGCGCAGCTGGGGTATGAACACACCCCTACACATTGCCCACTCTCCCCATCTCAGGACACATGTCGTACGTTTTGTCAACCCATGTGTTATTACACCTGCACAACCTACTGTTCCATGTACACCTACATCCTGCTCGCATCAATAACCAAGGGTTCACATGTAAAGTGAATTTTTGGTGTCCCACAAGGGACCCCGTTATCCATGTTTAAAGTGTAGACCTAGCAGATCTCTCCCACTGGTACTTTCCTGCCAGTGGTTTGGAAAGCAGCAGTGTATTTATCTTTATTGCCTGTCTGTATGTCTGACCTGCCTAGCTGGGCGGTGTGGGAGGTAAACGTTTGTTTATTGGACCTCCCAGTAACATATGCCCGGTCTGAACATATGTTACCCGTAATTGCTGTAAAGTAACCTAGTTATGTACAATGACATATATATTTGTTTTGTGTGTATGTGTGTATATATCAATAACTGTTGTATGTGTGTGTATATATATATATATATATATATATATATATATATATATATATATATATATATATATATATATTTGTATATGTGTGTGTGTGTGTGTGTGTATATATATATATATATATATATATATATATATATCTATATACATCTGTGTGTCCGTTGACCAATACATTTCCCAGACAAACACACTTACACATGCGTATTGGGTTTTATCTCTGCTTCAACAGCATACTATTGCCGTAGTCATCATGACACCGACACTTCACTCCGGTTAACTTGTAATCAGTATACAGCACGTTATACAGCGGACAGATGTCGCACTTTGTTCATGTATGGAGTACCGCTGATAAGTGTGATGTGATACAGTGTCATTTGACCTATTCCTCGTCTGCACAGCCTATTATTCCTGCTACTGTATTTGTTTCTGTGCATATTCATATTATTTATGTTAATAAATGGAGTGCATGTGTTACAGAGAATGTACGTCAACATATTGATGTTTGCATGTTGTTGTGTCTTTCGGCTTTTCCTGGTTAGGGGTCGCCACAACAGAACTCCGGTCCACTAATGATTGGCAGATAAGTTTTACGTGCTGAGATGCCAGCCCTGACGCACAACCTTCAACGAAGTTACGCCCATTCACGCATGTCTCCACGCAGAAGATGCTCTAGCTGGGGATCGCACCTATGTACTAGCTGACCTACACGGGCCACTCCATTGCAACTGGTGCTACCAACTGGCACTCCTGTGTCCATAATCGCATAGCCATAGTTTCTCCAGCCCACCCGTGTTGAGTTTCCATGCGTAACAGCCATTATCCACCTGATATCGCAGCCATGACACACTTTACACATTGCCCTCTCCAGAGCGTTAGGGGAACTACACACATTTTGTACCACCTCGTGTATTCACAGGGTCTCCCTCCATTTATACCTGCACATACGTGCCTTTCCTGGTGTTATGGATTATGAACATTTTGCGGGTTACAAGTGTAGGTGGTCACAACATGAACTACATTCCGTCTGTGTGTAATGTTGACGTAGCAGTTCAACGATATTATGGCCACTGGTATAACCCTGCCTCTGGTGTGAATAGCGGTGCTCTATTCACTCTTGTGCAGCTTTATCTGACATACACTGCAAGCACTATATAATACCTTAGTTGCTCTAGATTCCCTTCACAACCCTTGTGTATTCTTTCTTCTTTCGGCGTTCATTCTCTCTCTCTCTCTCTATATATATATATATATAATTTCATATATTTCTTTATTTTATGTCTGTGGATACTTATCTATACACTCATATCTCTCTCTCTCTCTCTCTATATATATATATATATATATATATATATATATATAAATAAAGTTACATCTGTACAAAGCAACATACATTTGCTATGCTGGGAGCTGCTTACACCCGCGCAGGTGCACTTGTATCTCCTTATTGTGAGTTACATATGTTTACTGCCACTTCTTTGTGCTTATGTGTGCCTTATTCATTATGACAGTACCACTTTGATTGATGGAATCCGGTTAACAGCCCCATGCGAAACACACGTTCACCTTTACATGTTTAAATGTTGGCTTTACAGCACAGAGGCATTCATTACACAAGAAAATGATATGTGCTATAGTCGTACTTGAACCGGGAATGCCTTTGCGTTAGGCGGATGCTCTAACCACTACACTATTGGTGTTCTGCCTCATTTATATGTATACCCATGGTTTATAGCTACCCTAACATATGCCTCACCGCTTCACTTACACAGCAGGCATCCATTCTCCTGATGGGAAAACCGCAGTACTACACATGTGACATTCCCTATTCCCTACTGCTCTGGACCCGTGCTGCATGTTTACTCACTCCAAGGATATTCAGAACTCCAAAGCTTATAGTCCTGACACATACGTGTGTTTGATTGTCAGGGTTTCATGTGGTGGTCCGGGTTTAGGCTTGTCTGACTGGTGACTGGAACTGCCCTGTACCTGTTCAAATGTCAGATGTAGCACATGGACAGAGTTAGTCCCAATTTTAACATTCTACCTGTGTTTACAGATGCAGGGGTTTGGGCACCTCTGACCTCATTATTAGGTTGGCACTACATAATATAGGGTGGGAGTGGTTCCACTACATAATACAGGGTGGGAGGGTGTTTCCACTGGTGTTTCCCTTCACATTTGACTATTTCATTCATTCATATATACAATGAATATTATTCTGGACATCACTTATGAATTCACTACAGGTATGCAATAGTACTGTCAACAAATGTGACAGTTGGTTGGTGTACATATGTGTACCGACCTCTGTAATACTCAGGGACTAATTTCAACAGTGACAGGGACAAGGCAATGACAAATCAGGGACAATCACGGACACTTCTACAATATTAGTACTATTAACTTGAAATGTGTTGACAGATTCAGAGCCATATGTATTAATACTTATTTTCTGCAGTTAAAAGCGTGTATTACTCTTAATTATTGTCATTAGTCATTCAAGTGTCATTCAACACCTTTCCTCCAAAGGTCACTGGTTTGTGAGTGATTAAGAGGCTGGCCAGTTATTGTGCGAATGCTCTGACCATTGGTAGGGTTGCCACATTTTCATATGTACAGGATGGGATATATTCTGGACACACCAGATTGTTTAGACCAGCACATACCCACAGTCAGTACAGGGTTTAGAACATTCATTATTTTCCTAGATGAGAGCCTATTCCTGTCGCACTTTAGTTGCTTATTCTGTTTCTTGCACAATTTACGTATTTTACATCCAGAAATAACTGCTTTAGGCAACTGTTACATGAAGTATGGTACATAGTTATTTCCTACAATCACAGGACATTTGCCATTGTATCATTCTTGGTCAGGACACACCTACCCAAACAGTGACTGTCCCTCACACAGTGGGTCAGGAGGTACCCTGTTTACGTCAGCACCTTAATCACCCTATTTCCAAGTGCCACTATGCGACTGTGTACAATATATTCTCTCGATAATTCATGTGGGGAGACGTGCTTCACGGGCAGGTGTTTGATCCTGGGTAGTAGGTTCTGCATGACCATCTAGAGGCTGAACAGTCTCGTGAACCACTACTGCACATACAACTTGTGTCCAGATGTCTACAGGACTGGACATCATGTTGTGATACCACGTCTGATGTTTACACAGGTTACTTATCCCATGAGGGATATCCAAAAATTGAACAAGCCAAATACCGTCCATTCTTTTGGATTTACGAAAATGTGTTAGGGTTTTACATGCAAGGGATACATAGTTTGCAATCCTGACACTGCCTAGGGTGACACTGCCTACTACATATGAGTAGTGGTCACTATGTGTAGATATGGCTGCGCCAAGCTAGTAGCCCGAGTATGGCTGGATTTGGTGGACGTTCAGGAATGGGGGTGGGTTGTGTGCTGTGGAGGGGATGATGGGTATTCAATTATGCATCCAGGTGTGTTGCATTTGGATAAGCCAGTTCCATCCAGTCCATTCTGTGGGTATGTGCCGGTGACGTTTCTGTACATGTGTATCACATTTTAATATTCATATGTTTGTGTGATTGTGTTCTACAGTATGGCCTGTCAGGTTGTATTGCGGATGTGTATGCTTGTTCTTTGTGTTTCTTTCTGATTCACATGGCATGGTCAAGGGAACACATTGCATACACTACATATGTCAGGTACCTGTATGGTTGTGAGGACTACCCTGGCATTTTTCACCTTCCACATGCTGTACATCACGCACATAGGTACACGCACATACTTAACTTTCATGACATGGTAGGTACACCCGGGTAATACCCGTTCAACTTTGACACATCCTGACAAGAATGGCTTGGACCGCATATGGGCGGATTTTGGCCGAATGCTCTGACCATTGGTAGGGTTGCAACTTTTTCATATGGCCAGGATGGGATATATTCCGGACACAAATCAGATTTTACAGGACAACACATACCCACGGTCAGTACTACAGATAATACTTTTGTTTTATGCCTACATGTTAGCTTATTGTTGTAGCAGTTTATATGCTCCTTCTGTTTCATTTTCTTGCTTATTCTATTTCTTGTAACATGTAGTATGTTACATACGGAAATAACTATTGTATGTGACTATTACATGCGATGTGGGACATAATTATGTCATACGGTCGCAGGATATTTTACATTTATAATGGTTCTGGTATGGACACAACTGCCCAGCTGTGTACTATCCCTCACAATGTGGGACAGGTGGTAACCCTGACCATTGGGCTAGACGTAGCTATTGGCGGCGCGCTAACATGATGCGTTTCACTTCCACTTGGTATAACTATCTACACTGCGTTAGAATACAGGCACATGGTTTTAAATGTCATTTGTTCGAGGGACGGAGACTCGATATTCGCTACTGTGCATTTGTGTTTGCTTCTTAATTTTGTGTTCACAAGAACTGTCTTGCATGCTTTGCATACATTTCAGTATCCATGGACACTGACAGGTGTGATTACTATTGCAGGCAGATTGTTATATTCAAGCATTTTAGGTTGCACGTCAACAGCTGACATTTCCACACCTCCATGCGGCACTTCGACACACCCCATGCACTTGCGCTCATTTCCTATGCACGTGGCTGTGTCAGCAGCGCGCCTTCATTAATATGCATATGGTGCTACTGCGCCATCTACACGCCGCACGGTTGGCGCAAGCCTAACGCCGGCCTTGTGCCGAGCTTCATGAATCCCGGGGTTGGATTTTTTTTTTTTTTTTTTTTGGTGTTTATATTGGAGTTTGGCATAATAGGTTTGCTTATCCAGTTTGAAAGCTTTCTTTAGCAAGATTTCTGAGATGCCTAAATGTACAAAGTATATTTTGTGCTCTGGTTGTATGCCAGTCTTTTCAGACTTTCTCTCTTTGAAGCATAACGTTTTAATTTATTTAGGTAGCCACCGTGCAGGGTTTGATATGATTTGTTTTATTTGTACAGGGGCTAAGGCTGTTAAGAATATTTTTAAAAGTTTTATAAAAGTATGAGACTGAAGCATCAAGTGACTGAATCACATGATTGTTTAAGGGCACATTCTTAACATGTGTAAAGCTTCATCATCTGCAATAAAAACAGTTCAGATGCACATACTCATAGAACAAACTGAAATGTTATATCACATGACACATACCTGCCCAGTAGAAGAAAGCAGTGACCAAGTGGATGTTGGGACCTAATTGAGGAGGAGATTTAGGTGTACATTCTAATACACTGACCCAGGCTGAACAGTGATGGAGGTGTAAATCTGAGGAAAAATTCAGCACGGACTTCAAGCCTGGGCTGCTTTGTTACCTGACATAGAAGGTCTCTTACTTCAGAAGATATCAGCTTATATCTTTTGCAGAGCAATTAGCATGGAAACACAAAGTAAAACAGTTTTTTTTTTTCAGTTACTGAAAGCAGAGATGCAGGATGTAGATGAAGAGCATAACTGGGCTAGACATTGTAAACCAAATGTGATATGAGTGGACAGTCAAAAAGCAGGTCAGCAGTCTATAAAGTGTAAGGACTACTCCCTTGGGGGATGTCACAGCCACTATCCAGCACAGAGCAGGACATATCTGACCACATTTCAGTTCTGGACAGCTAGGCTCCTCGTGTTAAACTTGCTTACACTGTATAATAACATATAAACCCAGTAGCCTGGTGTTCACAGGTACAGCTGTTTCATATGGACAATCCTCAGTGATGTGTAGCACAGCTCCTGCTGTTTGAGTGAGAGGGGACATAAATCATTGTCCACCAGCTTTGAAGAGAAAGAAAAGAGAAGAAAAACTGCAGTACTGAATGTTATATAATGATTACAAAGTTATGATATAGGAAGCTAGCTTATTCCTAGAGATAGAAGAAGGAATACACTGAGACAAAGTAAGAGAAGATACGTTATTGTAAAAGTAAAGGGAAATTAATGAAGTGTATAAATGTATGGAAAACATGGGTATTAAAGGAAGTGTGCTGAAGGAGACACACAGTGATAAACTGTGTAGGGCTGTACAGAGCCTGTCATAAGATCATAGCACTGTGCAACTATCAGTTATAACACCTACATCACTTATTAGCATCCATCATATTGATTGTGTGTGCAAATATTTACAAATCAAAGCATCAACATGAGCTTCCTAAAATGAATTATATAACTGCAAACTTGGCATAGTCTGGCATATGCCAATGCTTCTCTGTCTGTAAATGAACAATACAGACACAACACTGAGCATTTTCATTGTTCAACACCTCCTAGAACAAACTTTGGATATTCCTTGTCATGTATTGCGCCTGCCTGCCTTGTGGAGAGGTGATGGCAGTGGATATTTAGGTACCCACTGAGGATGAGGAGGGAGGAAGTTAAGGTGTCTAATTTTACAGCCCAGCTATGTAGGAGATGGAGGTGTAGTCTAGTAACAAATCTATTATGGATGTCAAGTTTGGGCTGCTGTAACCTGACTTGGGCGGCCATTGTTGAAAATCAGTTTATAACTGTTACTGAGCCATTGCTTATGGAAAATAAAGTCAAACAGTTTCCTTTCTCAATTACTGAAAGTCAGGGCAGGGAAGGACATAACTGGTTTAGACAATGTAATTGGTCATAAAGGACAGTGACAAAGGCTGGGTCAGTGGATTCACAGTGGAAGAACTTCTCCCTGAGGATACCGTGGTGCCAGCAGTATCCTTTAGTACTGTATAGCTAGGCTGTTTATATTCGGCACACATTGCACAAATAACTCAAGTGAGTGCTGGTGGGACAGCTAATGAGTGGGCGACACGCCGTTCAATGTCTCAAGCTCTAAAAAGAAAAGGAAAAAATGAATACTATATGGGAGACAAAGTTAATGAATGAAAGTTGGGATATTCCTAGTGATGGAGGAAAAAAGCACAGTGTGGGAAAATAAGATAACCTAGGCTGTGTGAATTAGAAAAGTTAAACCCTCTGAAAATATGGACAAAATAGATATAAGGAGGTGTGTTGATGGAGGCATCGGTACCAAACTTTACTCACAAGACTGTATAGGCGATCATAAGAACACTGCACTAAAATTCCTAAGTTATTAAGCCATCTCATGACCAAATTAATTGTATATGCAAGTTGTGAACAAAACAACATCATCATGAAACTACACATGAATTAGATGCGCCTTGACTAAGGTCAGGTCTCAACATAATTAAAAGCAGCTACCATAAAGGTACAATACACACAAGGCCTTTTCCACTGTTAACATTCGCTGAACAAATGAGTGATCTTGCACAACGATGCTCTTAGACCTCTGAAACATTCTTACACATAACAATGACTGATGAGGTGCATTGTCTGTTTGGGACCTGTGATGCTCCTGGTGTGGATAATGCTGCCTGCTAGTAGAGGTGCAATGGGACTAATAAAAACAGATCCCTTATCAAAGCTATCAGAGGCCACTGCAGCAGTATGTATTATTTTAACACCTTCTCACAAAGAATGTCACCAGCAAGAATCATCTGCCTTGTGATATCGACCTCACTAATAGGTGCACATGAAGTTGGTAGCATGGCCAAATTGTGCAGTGATACTAATTAGGGGATGCTTGTTGACCACTGTTTCTCTAGCAAACATATTTATTAACCATAGATGCTGACTGATTGCAGTATTCCATATTATCGCTCCTCTCTCTCTCTCTTTCTCCCATAGCATATATATATATATATATATATATATATATATATATATATATATATGCTGCATATATATAGAGTTCATGGGTAAATTACTAGGCTATTAGCCTAGGGCCCCATATGAAACTAACTTGAAATGCCTGCTTTATACCCAGAAATTACCTGTGCTCCTGTCTACTTCAAAGGTAAATCTCATGCTGTTGTTTTAAAGACTGAGACCATAACATAAAAGGCAAAGCAAGCGAAACCTCAGAACACTGAAACATTTAATCGCCGGGCTGAAAACCTGTACACGTGGCATCCCCTCACACCTATAACAACACAGAAACAACAACACCTTTTTACTGTTTCACAGAGGGGACAAATTTGCCACCCCATAAATTTAATATATCAAGATTTTCTGGTGGAGAAAAGGGTTAATTTCTTTCACATATTCGTTCACCTTCTGAAGTGTAAACATAATAGGTTCATAGGTTCCTTGGTAGGTACTAGGCTATTGGCCCTAAGGCATATAAGCCAACACAAGGTACCTGACTTCGCCCGCCGAGAGAAATAGTTTTCCTGTGCTCCTGTCGAGCAAGCGCCACAGAGGTGATCCAGGGTGAATTTCTATTTCCTTCAATCATCAAGATTTTCTTGAGAAGTGCTAATGAACTCTGTTTACGGCATAGATGGTGGTTGTTTTCCAGAGTATGGGAGGTCTGGGATAAGAATCTATCCTCAACGTATTGTTATTGGTGACAGGGTTTCCAGGTCCCTAGAGCCAACTCCGGAGGATTACGCAGGTTTCTTTAAGTGGGACATCTTCCAACAACTCTGGGTTTGAAGCCTTAGCTGTATGTTGAGCAGAGATGGCCTCTGAGTAGCAATATGTGATGGAGTAAAGCTGGAGTTTTGAGGAGCGGGTCTACATGAGCATCTGTTTGAGGCGGTAATCCTCTTTGAGTATTTCTGCAGCCTTTCAGTTATTGTAGATGTCTTATGGTACATACAAGGGGCATGTTTTCTAATGTGTCTAATAGGTGATATGAGTGGGGGAACAGTACCCTCTTTTTTTCTGGATAAACCTTTTGTGATAGTGTGCCTGCATGAAGGATTTCCTAGCTATTGTGTGAAATGTGATTATCAAAGAAATCTGTCACTGTCCCAAGGTCTCTTATCACACTTTCAGTGTTAGAGTAGACCTACCTCTTAAAGTAGCAGCTCATGGTCTGAGTTTTTACCAAAGTGTGTTGTTTTGGCATTGAGTTTGAGGCCATGGCTTTGACACCAGGCATCTGTCTCAGTGGAGCCACTTTGTGGGATGTCCACATCGTTCGGGAGTTTGATTATAGCTCTGGTTTACGGTCATCTGCAAACTTCCTTCTCAAAAGATCTTCTGTATTAGCCTATACTTTAGAAGAAGTAGATACCAAACAGGAGGACAGACTGAACCCTGTAGTACTCCACTTGTCACTGGTCTGAAGAGTGGTTGGAGTCTCTTCACTTTCTGGCAGTGTTGGTTCTGTCAGTGATCCAGTTGGCGACCAATCTTGTGACATCGATTTTATACCTGGTTTAGTGAGTTTTCTATAATTCCAGAGTGGAGCATGGTGTCAAAAGCCTTGGCGAGATCTAGATAGTATGGCAGGCCACATAACCTGCGATCTCTGACTTTGGTGACTACCGCTAAAGTCCCTATCAGGTTTTGAGACATAATTTTCTTTATAAACCCCGAACTGGGCAGGTCAAGTTTGGAGATTACCAATGTCTTTGTTTATAGTTCCTATTAATCGTTCTATGGCCTTGCAGACCGAAATAGATTAGGCTAATAGGTGGTAGTTCAGGGTTCGTGGTGGCTCCCCTTTGTGGGTAGGGACTAACCATTGCCCTTGTGCTCCATTCAGTGGGCACAAAGCCTGAGAGGCTATGATTGAACGCTTGTAGTTGCTTAGGGTGGTGCCATTTCATTCTGTAGTTCATAGAAACACAGCCTGGGATATTGTCAGGTCCATGGATGCCATGTTCTGGACTTTAGAAGTGTGTTTTTGCACCTGTGTGGCACAATTACAGGAACATTGCATTCTTCCCAGTATAGAGATGGGCCAGTAGGGGTGAGAGGCGGAGTGCAGGATTAGCACACAGACCTATCTGCCAGGATGTTGGCAATGTCAGTTGATTCTGTATGTTTACATTGCGGTGTAACAGAGCAGATCTGAGTGTTACCCCGCTCCCCTACTTAAATATTCTAACTCCGAGGTGTAGTACATACAAACACACAGCACCACCACACAAGTTTACATTTCCTCCTCGCACACACATCACAGCAACAAAGCATTAACACACACCACAGCCCTGACCCCATAACACACTTTTACACTTACCTGAATCCATAACCACAGCGAAACCTCAAAAGAGCGAATTTCAAAACCTCGGTATTCAGGATTTGAATTTCATGCTTCTGAGGTTTCACTCTTTCAGGATTCCTCTTTATGGACTTGAAATACTGAATTTCGATATTTCAGTATTTCGAGCTTCTA